>NC_046289.1:72241825-72543156 GCF_004115265.2 Rhinolophus ferrumequinum
AACCTTTTTGCTAATGGAGGCTCTTGCCTTCAATTTGTGAAAAATGCAATATCTGCAAAGTGCAACAAAGCAAACTGCAACAAAGCAAAGCAGTAAAACGAGGTATGCCTGTATTATATATACTATTCTACACCTAGCTTTTTCACTTAATGTGGAGTTTTCCACATTAGCACACCCTACTCTATTTCATTATTTTTAATTGCCACGTAGTAGTCTACATGGATTTTCATAATTTTATTTAACTATTTCTCCACCAAAGGACATTTAATTTTTGAATATTTCTGCTATTGCAATTATTGCTGTAATACATACATCACTGCATACTTTTGAGAATATATTCATAAAGTAGTTTCCTGGGTATAGAATCATTGCATCGAAAAGTATTAACATTTTAAATTTTGTCACAGACTGACTTGCCAAAAAGATTGTCTCAACAGTCCCATCAACTATGTATAAAGTGCCCGTTCCTTAACTCCATTGCCAACACTGGTATTACCACTTTTTATGAGCTGAAGTGTATCTCCCAAAATTCTTATGTTGAAGCCCTAACCTCTAGCACCTCAGAATGCAACTGTATTTAGAGACAGGGACTTTAAAGAGGTGATTACGTAAAATGACACTGTTGGGGTGGACCCTCATTCAATTTGATTAGTGTCTTTATAAGAAGAGGAAATTTGGACACACAGAAACACACCAGAGATGTATGCAGAGGAAAGACCATCTGAGGATACAGAGAGAAGGTGGCCATCTGCAAGCCAAGGAGAGAAGTCTCAGAGGTAACCAAACAGCTGACCCCTTAATCTTGGATTTCTAGCTTTCAGAACTGTGAGAAAATAAATTTCCACTGTTTAAGCCACCCGTCTGTAGTATTTTATTATAGCAGCCCTATCAAACTAACACACAACTTTTTAAATTTTACTAATCTTTGTAATTCTTGTATTATAGATTGCCTTCAGTTTGTTTTTTGATTATTTAACAAATACTTCATTTAACCATTTATTTAACATATATATAACTCTTGTTATGCTCTCTTAGCATGAGCTCAGTACTGTTCTATGTGCTTTATAAATGTGTACATTCAATCTTCCTAGCAACTCTTCTTGGTAGGTATTATCTGCACTTTAGAGATGAGGAAATTAAGGCACCAAGAGGTTAAGCAAACTTGCCTGAAGTGACAAGGTTAGTAAATAGCAGAGTTACGATGAGAACCCAGGAAATTTTGCTCCAGAGCAAAATTTTCTCTTAACCACTATACTGTGTATATTTTTTTGTTATATATGCATAATTTATACAGCCAAATATATATCAATCTTTCCCTTTATGACTTCTGAATTTAATGCCCTCCTTAGAAAGATCTACCCCACTTGATAACTATAAAAAAATTCATGACTTATATAAAGTTCATGATTTCAATTCTTGTATTTAGACTTTCAATTAACCTAGAATTTGTTTTTGTTTAAGGAGTGCCACAAAAATCCAGTTTTATCCAGCTTTATTTATTTTTTCCTAAGTGCGTAGCCAGTTGTCCTGACATAATTTATTAAATAATTTTTCTCTCCATTAATTTAAAATGGCATTTTAATTCATATCCTAAATTCTCATAACTATATGAATCTATTTCTAGACTTTATTATCTTTTATTTTTATTTCTTCTCTAACTGTAAACTCTTAGTAATTATTATTTCATGTCTGTTAAATCTAGTTTCTGCCTCATTTTCCTTTCCAAAAATGTCTTAGCTATTCTTACAGGTTAATTTCCCCCATAAGAACCCAAGCATCAATATGTCAATGTATTGAATGTATATTAAGAAAGGAGGCATTTATAAATATTAATAACTAGAGAGGCACTTAAGGTTTGTTTACAGATGAGGAATTCAGACAAAGCTAAGTTAAACAAATGTGCCAGGTTCATGGAGCTACTTAGAAGAACTATGGGTCTCCTGAATCGAAATACCAGGTTTTTTCTATAGTTGGAAACTGGAGCCAAAGAAACTGGACCCTAAGGCAACAATCAGAGACAGAGAACTAAAGTTTTTCTGTTCCGACTTCTTTTATTCTCTTCCAATGTCTCTCATCTTCAAAAGGTAGGAAAAAATACTGTGCTTAAGCACCCCCACTGCAGAACGCTGAAGTGCAGAAAAGGTAAGGCAAAAGGGATAGACGAATAATCCTAAGAGATACCAAAGTACTGATATAACCATAATAATCATGTAGCATGATTTCATATTTGCTCAGTTTTTGAAATACTAGAGTTGCAGAAATGAGTATTGCTATTTTTATAGTAATATGTTTTTTGCCTAGAAAGATAAAAATTTAAAAGATATTACCATGACCATGTCCTACCTCTTATTTAGAAAAACTGTTGAAATGTGCATAGGCTTAAAGATTCTCAGTATCTAACCCTGGTTTGTCAAAATTAAACAAGATTTTTCTACTAAATTCTTTAGGGATCCTTTTACCTGAATGCTGCTTTCTTCATCTTCCCGGGGTGATTGTGCAGGCATAACTTCCACATCTGAATTATCAGAGGAGGTATTGCGCTTTCTCTTCTTACCCACCACAGGAGTGATGGTGCTAAAATGGAAAAAACAAAATCATTTTCAACGAGGGCAAGGATAACTTAGGAGTAAGAAAGTATAATTAAACTAAACCAGAACAGATGAAGCTTCTAGACAGAAGTGTCTAGATCTTCAGTTTCTGGGACACAGACCTATTGAATAGGGTGCTTGGGGAAAAAAAAAGATATTGGGGTTTCTAAACCATTGGCTGACCTTTACACCAGATTTGACAAATTCTTGTTATCACTGTATTCACAAATACCTGAAGGAAGGTAGCATAACATAGCAGAATGAATACCGGGCTAAGAATTACAAGGTCTTGTTTTAGCCCCAGTTGGGCATTAGTTTCTTTATTTGTAAACAATGAGAATACCTGGCCTGACAGTTGTTGAGGATCAAATAAGACAATAGATATGAACCCTTTTTTAAAAAAAAAGCTGAAAAATCCTGTACAAATAAGTACCACAAAGCCTGAAGAATCCCAGGCAGTGGAAACTAGGGAGAAAGGAGTGATGCTATAAGAACTGAAAAGGAAAGAGAGGACACTCAATTGTGACAGGAATTATGTGGTAAGCCATAGTTCTGTCCAAGCTGCTTAGACTAACAGTGGTTGCTGAAATCTTCTTTAATTCACATATGAGATGCAAGAACAGAGCAGCTATGTCTCCAGCAGCTCTCTTTTACTGATGTGGGTCGCAGGAGGGTACTGAGAAATCTTTCACACTACAGTGAGACCAAATCAGGAAAACCATATAAAAACAGTCACAGCTTTTAAATATAATCCCCAACAGAATGATCTTTCCTGTGCCTTAGTGTTTCTCTTCCAAAATATGCAAATTTGCAAATCTCTGTTTAAACAAATCATATAAGCATTGGACAGAAAAGAAAAGGCCTTATCTCCTCTGACAGATAGATCACCTTGAACTATGTTGCTTACTACTAAATACAAGTATTCCTCTCAACACTAATTTAAAATGAGTGCACTGCCCTCAAATGTCCCAGCAGAATAGGAAAGGGTGGTACTCACTTCAGTTTACTCTTGCCCTTGGTTTTGGAGGTACCAGATGTTTTGCTCTTCTTTGGCTTTTCTTCCTTGAGTCTCTCCCCACTGCTCTTTTTCCGACGTTTCTTTTCACCTTCCTCCTCAGGCCGAACACTGGGCAACTCATCCTCATTCAGGACTCGAGGTATGTTCTGCTCACCCCGGGCACGAGCCCTGGCAATGGCTTCTGCTACAATCCGATTGGCTTTCTCTTGCTTCTTCTGGTGCTCCAGCCTACGGTTTTCCTCCATTCCTGTCTTGCCCCCAGCATGAGGAGCAGAGCTGGCTGGTGAGGACAGAGCTGCCACTTCACTGGCACTTAGGACTTTAACTACGGAAAGCCCAGAAGAGGCCCCTTGGGAAGAGCCAGCCTGCAGAAATAAAGACGCTAAAATTTCAACATGCTTGTAAGTTAAAAGGTCTAAATAAAACCCAGCTCTGAAGCAGGAAGGCAAGAAACTTTAGTTTTCTAATTCCTCAAGAACCAGGCTCAGACCAGGTCTCACTGAACCTAAACACATTAAAAAAAAACACAAGGTTTTTGGTGGGAAGGGGCTAAGAAAAGGCAAGAATTGTGCCAAATTAATCCTTTAGCCATGCTCCTAATATCAAAACCCATCTCCACTGTGCCAGAAAAATTTCAAACAATATAGCCATACTGGTTTCTGGGCTAAAAATAAAAAAATTTAAATTCCACTCTTGTCCTACCTTTATCTGCCTGGGGGGTGGGCGGATTGATAATCACTTGACCTCTTTAAGACTATTTATCTTTCAAATGAGAGGGTATTTCAAACCATTTTTATTTCACAAGATTAGGAAAAGATTGTAAATGAAACTGTTCAAATACAAATACTCATCTGTGATCCCAAACCCAACAATAACCCTCAAATATTTTCATGATATAATTAAAACCAGGTTTCCATGGGTGAAAGAAAGAAAAGGCTACATCTCAGTTCAGACGTATCACTTTAGACTGGCCCCACATTCACCATGAGTGGTGTGGAGGGAAACAGCGAGGGACTGAGAGGTCTGTTTTCCTTCCTAACAGTGTCAGTCTCACCTGTGGCTGCAGCACCACCTTCAGCGGAACTGAAAGTCTTTGTCCCGGGCTCTGTCCTGGTCCCATTATCTGAGCCTGCTGCACAGAGGAGAGAGTCACTGGCTGTGCTGAGGGTGGCTGCTGGGGCTGCGGCTGTGATGATGGAGGCTGTGGTACAATCTGGATTTTCTGCTGTGGCTGCTGCACCTGCAGCTGGATAGTTACTACTTTGGCGGGCTGCCCCTGGGCATTCTTGGCTTGAGTGAGGGCTGCCAGCTGGTTGCCCTGTAACACTATCTTGCCTGGTAGACTCCCTAGCACGACATGCCGGTGTCCTTGGGGACCTCCAGACTGTGGCTGCTGGAGGACCAGGGTGATGCGTTTCGATTCACCCTAAAGAAAGGAAATTGCAAGAAGTATAACATTAAAGAATGGTATACACTTAAATATTTACACCAGTTTTCCTCATCCTAGAATCATAAAAACTGAGGGTGAGAAGACAGTACAATTCACTTTATTCATCCTCCCATCTGTCCTGATAGTCTTCTCTGCAACACTTCTGCCCAGTGGATATTAGACTATTTTTGAAAAACTGATGCGAGGCTATCTTCTAAGGCAATCATTCTATTTTTTTGGAAATCTATCAGAACAAACATCTTTATACTGAACTGAAACCTGCCTCCTCATAGCTTCTTTATACTGGTTCTACTATCTTAATACTGCCGCTCCCCGCCCAACCTCTTTGGTCCTCTATTCAGAGGCTAGAGCCTCTACTTTCTTACAACAGAAATTAGCCTTTTCACTGGCAAAGTAGGAGGACAATCTTATCAATAAGAACAGGGAAAAGATACACATAGCTTCTGTAAGTCTTACAAATATTTTTGCAAGGATGATTCTTGTTCCCATAGGATCCTATATTTCTCACAAAACTTTATTTCATACATTATGGTGAATTCTTGTCTAAATGTCTTTTCCTAGCAGACTGCGAGCTCTGTAAGAAGAGGGGCTGTCGCTGTCCTGTTCGGCACCAGCTAGGTAGTGTAAACATGTAGTAAGAGCTCAAAAAATATGTTAACACTAACTGCTTCCACCGGATAAGTAGTAAGTACGAGGCTGTCAACACTAACTGATAAAAAGCAAACATGGAATTGAAACAGGATTTCCTAGAGCTAGCTCTCGTGTGCGTTCTCTATCACAGTTGCCGGGCCCTTTACTAAACCAAAATTCACCTCCCCCTTTCACTCAAGTCACCTGGGTAGGTGTAGAGGTCAGTGTAACTGCAGGCTTCAGTGGGGGCCCTGTGGCCCCAGGGTTTCCAGCAGGAGCTGAACCCTTAACTGGCTGTAGGACCAGCTGCTTTACAGGTCGGCTGGGCTGGACAATGCGCTGGACAGTAGCCTGGTTCCCAGGGACCTTGGCGGCCAACACTGTATTACCAGAGACAATGGAAACACCTGGTCGAAGGGGAGTGCCGGTTAGCACTTTGGTAAAAGTGACTTTTCCACCATTGGCTGTGCCAGCCACCAGGGGCTGAGCTGTGCTGGTGATACCTTGGGCCTGAATTTGTGCCACGTGGGCACCAGTGACTGAGGAGCTTGGTGGGGCTTTAAGGATAACAATCTTAGGGGCTGACTGAGGCGGCTGCCCTCCAGCACTGCCGGAGGCCACAGCTGTGGCAGAGACACCCATGAAAGGATTCCCTTGGCTCAGGATCTCCTGGCTCTTGGAGACCTGCAAACGGCCTGATGTTGGCGTCGGTGTCTGTAAGACAGGTTGGGCTGGCTGCTCCTGGCTGACGGGCTGAGTGGTATAATCATGCAAGGTTAAAGATTCTGGAGCTGGAGCTGTTGATTCTTTGGGAAGTTCTGTGGGGGCTGTATCCTCTGGTGGGGGGACCAGGTCACTTGCTGATGGATTCCCCACATCACCACCTCCACCATCCTGGTTCATCTGGTCCAAGGAGTCCAGAGAGCTTGGCAGTCCAAGGGCTTCCTCAATGGGGTCTTGTGTGACTTGGTTGAAGCTGTCATCAGTCAGAGAGTCCAGGCCAAATAAATTTGGGTCATCAAACAGATCCATGATGGGGTCTGCCATCTTGGGAAAGCAATGGAGGGTACTTCCCCAAGGTCTAGGGAGGGAAGGGGAGGGGGGGTACTGGCTCTCCCCTCCCCTCCCCTATTAAGAAAAAAATGTACACAATGGAAGAAGACTACTCTTCAGGTAAAGAGGCAAGAAACAAGTGCATGTCAGATTGTCCTGACCTTCATGGAGCAAGATGGCTAGGTCTTCAGAGGAAGATGGTGGAACTCCTGTTGTGGGAAGACAAATTAAAAATAAGCAAAGTAGGTGACCTCAGACAATTTCTCCTTCTTAGATACTACCCTTAACATCAAATCATGTCAAAATAGTAAGAGAATAGGGAAATACGAGATAATCTGAGGACAGAGATGAAGCAGAAATAACACCCACATTTTGCTTCAAAACTGAAACTAAACAATAAATAAATAAAATCAATCAACCCCCTTTTTGGACTCTTACGCGTACACCTACACACTTTGAAACTTCTGTCAAGATCATTCAGCTGTCTCTGTCCATTTCTTTTTACAATTACCATTTTTGGTTAAAGATCGGGAAATTTAATAGTCATTCACCTTCTATTTAGGACTCTTAAGTTCACAGAACTGAGCAATATCAGCAGCATTTCAATAACTGTAGATAAAGGTTTCTGGATATATTGTATTTTATAAATTTTCCTTGTATTTTAGACCCTTTTTACTTACTACTGGCAAAAACAACACCTTTAACCAAGCTCATAGTACAACCTTGCTAAGCTTATAGTATAATTTTACCTGGGAAGTTTCATAAACTTTATTCTAGGTAACATATCAATTAATCCATACATAGTATTTCTGTTCTGAATCCCCTCCTCCCTTTCCCATATTTAAGATCAAAAACTTCCTTTGCAAGAGATTCAAAGAATTCTACATTTCAGTTCTAGTTTTATATTTCCAACTTTCTCTCATCGTTTCTTATATTCCAGTCCAATTAGACTACAGTTGCCTTAACGTGATTCCTGTCTGCAGGTCTTTGCCCATTATGCTATTAGCTTCTGCCTGGAACACCCACCTTCCCAAACATCTCTCCCAGCTGAGATCTTTCCCACCCTCAAACGTCTTCTGCTCCGTAAGGTGAGCCCTGAAACTGCCCCTTCAACAATAGAGTAATTTGTGATGACTTGGTCCCTTCTTCTTTTTTAAATACCACAGCACTGTTTGCACCTTATTGAAAGCACTTATATTTAATATTTTACTAAAATGATGAGTCTCTTGTCCATATCCTCTGAAGGCCCAACTGGTTCCTTCATGTAAATTATAAAAAGCTGCCTGCTCCTCAAGATGCCTGTCTGCCATCTGCTGGAAAATTGTCATATTAATCATATTATCAATGACAATAATGAGTATATTCAATGCACAGCCTGCATAATCCTGCAAGGTGGCTCAGCTCCTCTTTCCCCAAGAGACACAAAGTTCCTGGATGACGGGGACCACATCTCATCTATCTGTGAATCCCTAAAGAAACAGCAGGATATCACATATACAATACCTACTCAAAAAATACTTAATGAATTAACATATTTGCTTGCAGTATCTAGAATGAAACCATTCAGGCCTCACAGAAACTAAACGGTATTCCCTGATTCTAAGATGAGACAGTAGAAAGCTTCCCATCTTGAAAATCTCTTCTACAAGTAACTGAACTATGTTTACTAAAGCCATGTCTGAGGCTTCAAGTTCATGAAAGTGCTAGAAAAAGTAAAAACCAAGACAAGGAATTGTAAGTACATCACCGATAACTAGACTATATAAAAAAAGTTGTATACGTCTTTGTATATGATGTCAATATTTGACAATCCAGAAAAGCCTTAATTGACAAGACCATTTCTCCTAATTTTTAGAAGGCACCAGAGAAGAAATTTGTCAGTGACACACTGTAGACTCGAGTAAAGAAGGCATGTTTTCCACACAACACCCAAACTATTTCTTCCCTTCCTTAACCCATTCTACTTATCCTTATAAAACAATATAGTAATGTGGTTAAATATCCCAGAAACTCAGACATAGATAAATAGAACAGACTCATCAATAGTTGGCACATCAGTCAAAATTATGAAGTATACATGGTGTCTCCCTCAATGTTAAACCAGATCTTCCTTCCTTCAGTAATTGTACACCCTTCACGTCTCACCCAGGCTGCCTATCACTTCCCGCTCCTGGCTAAACTATTCCTCCAGCTCATTCTAGCCTCTCCTGTCTAATAACCTGCCCCAAAGTTACTCAAAATGGCAATCAGAAAAGTTATCAGTTTCTTGATTTAATGAAAATTGACTCAGTAATTTTATAAATTTCTTCAACACTATCATCAGCTTTTTTCTAGTTATGTGCTTATTTCGCTACCTGTTATCTTTCATCTCCTATTCACTGTCAGAGAAGTTACACTTAAATATCGAAGAGAAGTTACACTAAATATCGAAGAGAAGTTACACTAAATATCTAACAGGTGTCGTATAAAAACTACAGTGAAAGTTTCCAGTAACTAGTTTATGCTGATAATAGTTTATAACCCGCCTTGTCTTTCATGGGGTGTTCTGTCCTTTCCACAACTCCTTGCTATTTATTCATCCAAATGCTCTTCCTTCCCTCAATAGCAGCCCAATCTCAGACAGAAAAAGATCTTATTTTTTAATGGGAGAAACAAGGCTAATAGTTTCTGAAATATTTCCTCACCTACCTACGTCTCAAGTATGTTTCTAAAGATCAATGTATTTATCATTTATTTCCCTTCCCAATTTGGGGGCCAAATTTCTGCTTCTCCTGGTTCAATGTGGGCCCAATAATTTAAAAATGTCACCACTGGGGGCGGCCAGGTAGCTCAGTTGGTTAGAGCGCAAGCTCTTAACAACAGGGTTGCTGGTTCAATTCCCACATGGGATGGTGGGCTGCACCCCCTGCAACTAAAGATTCAAAATGACAACTGGACTTAGAGCTGAGCTGCGCCCTCCACAACTAGACTGAAGGACAATGACTTGAAGCTGATGGGCCCTGGAGAAACACACTGTTGCCCAATATTCCCCAATAAAAAATTTTTAAAAAAAGATAATCATTTAAATAAATAAAAATAAAAATGTCACCACTGACTTAATGCCCCACTACCAAGTTTCACTGCTTCTCAGTCCGACCCCATCAACTCACTTCTTCTACTGACCTAATCCATTTTTGCACATATTTTTTAATCCTGGTCTCCTGCTTCTTTTCTAACTCCCATCTTTAAGTTGCCCTTGACTCTCAAAAGATTAAACCCCTCCCAACATACCTCCAACTTTCTTCATTCCCCCACACCCCCGGCCCCTTCAATTCCTACTTATGGGTCGTTCTGGCTGTACCCATATCTGGCCTATCCTACCAAGCTCATCTACCCCCTGAATTCTATTTCTATGGTTCAAACCCTGGTAGTAAAAATAGGTGTTAAGCGTTCAAATGCATGAAACACCTGGATACCTCAAGTAAAACAACTGTCTAGATAAAGAAGTCATACCAGGCTTTTACCATATTGAAAATAAAAAGCCAGTCTAGTTACCATTGCCCCAAAAAGAAACACATGTGTATGCTAAAAAAAAAAGACAGAGTTGAATGGTTTCAATTAATCACTTTCAATAATTCCTAATGACTAGACTAATGACAGGAATTCTGAGGGGTAGGAGTTGGGCAGAAAAGGCACAAACTAGTCAGTTAAGGTTAAAATCCAAGACCATACACCTATATTCTCCAAACACCAAGCCAGTTAACACTAAGAAATGCTTTATATAATAGCCCTTCACCTCACCTCCTTCTTAAAGGGCTAACTACTTCCTTCCCTTGATATAAGTATAAACTGCTGTTCTGCAGCTTTATCACCTTTAATATAGTTCTTCGTGGGTGTTTGTGGGTTTTTCTTGAAATCTAGCGTCCAAACTCTCCTGTTTTTATTTTACATGTCTCCTCACCCTTCCACATTTCAATAACAACTTGTCTGTCCGATCATAAAGGACTTTTATTTCTGCTCGATACTTTTCTATATCAATCTCCCCAAACCTTTTAACAAAGAAGTGATTCTCAATGGTGGATGGAAGCTATATGGTATAGTTTGAAAATGTGTATTCAATGTTATCATTTTATATTTATTAAGTGGAAAGGGAAAACACGTTTCATTGTTTAGGTTATTTATATTCAGTAAAACTGGACAAAATCTTCTTGGCTGGTGAGGATGTATGAAAACCAATTGGGAGAGGAGAGAAAGAAGAAGCATGCCTGGCTTGGAAGGGTTATCAACACCTCTGTGGCAGAGTGAGATTTCTTATGGTCTCTCAAAAGGGAGTTATCATAGTTATTGTTTATGATGGATGAGAAACACTGCAACAGAGATCAGTCCAGGTTGCCTAATAGATAAAATTATAGAAACTGAACTGCAGACATCCATTCTCCGCTTAAACAATTTCTCTGTATTGCCCATCCTCTTAGAAGATAATGAACGAATGCCATATCGACAAATGCTGACCACTTTTTTATAATATGCATTTTAACAAAGCACTACCCATGCCAGCTTAACCTCTAAATGCTCAAAGACTCAGAAAAGAACTATTTGACTTCAAAGTATAGATCTTGTTATTGGAAACTGTATCCTTTCTACAGGATCAGCTGCAGACAAACATATACACCATTATTGAAACTCAAGATGGGCACAGCTTAATTGAGAAATCACTTGAAAATAAAATAATCAGAAGGCCTAAAACTAAAATCACCAACATAATTTTAAAAGAAAAGGATTTAAAAACTGTACTGTAGCTGGGAAATAAACGCCCAAGGTGAATGTAATCACAATTTAGGGTCAGTAAGGGATCGGAATGGAAGGACACAGACCATAAGAAATGGAGCTTTAAACTTGGAGCCACTCAAGAGATTTCAAGATCGGGATCCTAAGCCATTTCCTCTGTCTTCACCATTCTCACTGCTAAATGTGGCCACTCTGTTTTGTTTCCCCAATTAACTTAAGGAAAAAGCACTCACACCTCAACCAGGGTTACGGATATTTGGGGGCAAACGTGGCTGGTTAAAGTGTGTCCTGAATAAACAGGAAACGCAAGACAGGCAACTGTGAAAGCTAAAAACATGTACGAATGTTCAGGGAATACAGGAGAAACTACAGAAATGACATATTCACATGAGAGAAGAGAAAGGGGAAGGTAAGGAAGTCAGGGGTTAATGAACAGTGAAATGCGACTGGGGGTGGGGGTGGCGGGGACCCGGGTACATTACCTGCTCATACTGCCGGGGTTGGTGCCAGTAAGGCCCATACGGCAGAGGCGGGGTATTTCTGGCAACTGGAACCCACAAATGGAGATGAGGTACATGCACTTGAGGGAAGGAGCTAGCGGGGTGCCCTCCAGAGTGGGGATGGCCAAGACGGGGAAGATGCGGGGGGAAGGTGGGGTGTAGATGCCTGGGTCCGAGCAATGTTAGGGCGGAAGCTATAGGCTGGAAGGCCGGACAAGCTCTGGAGGAGAAAAGGAGCTGTGCCTCATTCCACTGGGGGAACAGAGGTACCTTTACCTGCAGCGGCGTGGGGGGCCGGTTCGCCCCTCTTGCTGTCTCTCCAGCACCAGTTCCCCCTCCTCCTGCGCAACCCAACTTGATGCTCCTGCCCGCCCCGCGTCTTCATTGGCTAAACTCCACTGCCACTCACAGGAAGCGCAAACACGCAAAACAGCGCAAAGGGTGGGACTTGGGAGAGCTTCCCCCTCCCCCGCCACCGCGGGTTAGGTTGAGAGCGCACGGAGAGGCCTATCCGGTTTCTAGGGCCGAGGCGAAGCCTGCAGCTTGCTTGAAAAAAAAGGGGCCTGGCCAGAGGAACGGTCTCATGCTGCGGGAAACTAGTCCTAGGGATGAAATTCCCTACCACCTACACTGTATTCTGCACACCGCAAAGCATAAACTCGGGAGGGAGGGTTCTACACTAGGTCAACTCTGCTTCCCTGAATCCCCTGCCTGCAAGCAGCTCTGTCAACCCCTCTGCGTGTAGTGACTATACCTTATTCCCTTACCCATTAAAAGGGCCAAATCTTCCCTCCATCATGGGAGTGAGTCAGCCCAGTTGCTGGAATATGGGGGCCTTTCACTCTTAAAAGATAAAACACTCTTTCTGCCACAATCCAAAATGCTGGCTTGCATTTTGGACACTCCAACCCTTGGGCAGCAGTATCTCTTTCTAGAAAGTAATCTAACCCCAGGGGCCCTCTAATAAGTCCCAGCCTCCTCCCCTCCAAAACACACACCCACTCCTCACCCCCAAACCTGGTCTCCCGCCCCCATCTCGTTTCTGTTGAAAGAAACTCAACCCCTTTGACAGATTGGCCAGTGTCCCCTTTGCAGTGCCACTTGAGACCACTCTACTTCCCAAGGAGGCTAGTCAATCTCAGAACGGTGATGTGCAAGCTTAACGCCCCTCCCAAAGTAAATTGTTATTGAAAGTTGCTTGCCTCCTGACCACTAGTTTCCCCTGAAAATGTAACCATCCTCAGCAATGAAACCCTACTTTCTGTACTCTAGGACACAAACAAGGAAGACCGACTTGGCAGATCTATTTTTAAATATCCTAGCCTTACCACTATTGCTAGGAACACCCAATAAACAGCAATACTGTTTTCCCATTCACTCAGGCTCAAAACCTCAAAGGTGTCTCTCAAACCTCCTCCGGTATCCACCATTCAATCATTTGCCAAGTTCCACTGACTTTTACAATGTATCACAGATTTTGGAGCTGGCAAAGATTTAAGCGATCATATCAAGTCAGCCCTCCTGTTGTACAGAGGAGAAAACTGAGGCTTAGAGAGTTGGGTGATTCAACTATGAAATTATATGGCAAAATCAGGATTCACATATCTGACTCTTCTATTTCTGCTGCCATTCTCTTTATTTATGCAGTTGCTTGTGTAAGCGCCTCATAACTGATCTCTCCCCTTACTACTCCAATCTGCTACCAAATTAATTTCCTAAAACACAGTCTGGCCAAATCAGTTCCCTGTTTAGAAACTTTCAAAGGTTCCCGGTTACTTAAGATACAACTTAAGACCACATTTTGCCTTTCCAGTCTTATTTCCAACTATTTTTCTACACATACACTTATATGCTAGCAAAGAAAAAGACAATTTACTGTTGTCATATTTTTTTTCTCATCTGGGCCTAGCTTCTGTTATTGCCTTCAAATTATATGCCATCCTTATTTCATTTCTTTGCCTTATCAAAAGTCTTACTTATGTGATCTAAGATCTGTATCAAATGCCTCTTCATTATTTCAACACTTATTAAACACATGATATACCAAGTAATGTGGTAGTATTATTGAACCAAAGGTGAGTAAGACATGATCTCTACCCTCAAAGAACTCACAATATGTAGGAGTACATTTGTGTATTAAATGTGGGGAGAGGGTGAACAGTAGGAAGTATGACAGTAGTGACAAATGTAGACAATTCTAATAATACAAGGTGATATATGCAATGAAATAGCAGGGCTCTATTACAGATGAAAGGGACTTCATAACTTAGGACGAAAAGGTATGAAAGAAGTAGTTTCCTAATAGATGAGGAAGAGTTAACCAGGAAAGGGAAGTGAAATACAAGAAAGGGATATTCAGGCAGCAGGAACAGTAAGAGGAAAGGCAAAACAAAGCACAGCAATGAGAAATAACATGAGACATGTAGCGGAAACTCTTCAGTAGTTCTGTAGTTCAGTCTTGCCAAAGTGTAAATCACAAAGAAGAAATTAGAGGGAGATGAGACTGAATAGATAGGTAAGGGCCAGACCCTGTACGGAGGGCCTTAAACACTACGTTAAAGCATTTTCTTATAGGTAGAGGAGGAGCCACTGAAACATGGAATGACATGATCGGAACTGCATTTTGGTTAGCTAACTCTGGCTGTTGGATAGAGAATAGATTTGGGGGATGATGGGACAGAGTACATAGAAGCAATTAGGAGTATGCTAAGGTAATCCAGAAAAGGGTTGTATAGTGGATATTTGCTGATTTTTATTTCTGCCCAGGAGCCAAAAGCCCCCTTACTATTTTGGGGGAATAACTCAAGGTAAAAGTCTTCAAATGGAAGCTGGATCTTACCTCCCACTATAGAGCCAGGGGGTGGGGTGGGATTAGAGCTTGCTTCTTCTTCCTGGCAGAGACCAAGTACACACATGATCTAGTAGGCTCATTGAAGTACACACGCCTATGGGGAACTTTGACTTTGAAGAGGTAATGCAAAGACCCAGAACCAAGTAGTTAGACAATATTCAGCAATGGCAGACACCAGAGTTCTACTGCGCATCCTAAACAGACTGTTCACTGGTGTGACCTTGGCCAAGTTCTCCATGTCTCTAACTGCCCTTGGTTTCAGATCATTTTCTAAACCAAATTCTCTAGCATTCCCGTTGATTTTGTGAGCCATACAACATCCTTCCAATAAATTCCCTTTCTGCTTACATAAGCCAAAAGATGATTTTTGCTGTTTGCAAACAAGAATCCTAACTAGATGATTAGGGCCTGAATCACGGCAAGGTGGTTCAAAAGATAATGATGGGAAGGAAGGGACAGAGCCGAGCAATACTTTGGGCATAAAAATCAGTAGAACCTAGAGTTTAGAGGCAAAGATGAGTTCAACCATGTTGAGTCCAAGTCACTTACAGTATGTTAGGTAGTGATATTCAATAGGAGGTTGGACGTATAAATCTAAACGTTGGCTTGGTGATAGATTTAGAGTCATCAGCATCTAAATGGTAGTTTCAAGAGTTGAAGATTACCCAGAGAATGTGAAGGGCAGAGCAAATATATGAAAAACTGCACCAATACTGATGGGAAGACACTAGAGAATGTTGGGGTCTATGAAGACTTGGAGAACCCACGTCCATTTCAAAGAGAGTGGCTGCTATTCAGCTCTAGTTAAGTGGGGCCATGTGGAAACACACATCCAAGGTTGAGAGAGAACTTCAGATTTTTCAAAAGCCAGAAATACAGTCTTATGTAAATCTTCTAGGTTTTAAATGTAGATAACTAATTTTTCAAAAAATGTTTTAAACATTATACAGGCTAAACAAAATGCTTAGCTGGAAACCTCGTTGAGATTTTTGGTGCAAAATGAAAAAAGCTAAGGAGGAACCCAGGAGAACATCAAGATTTAAAAAGCAGAATAAGCTACACCTACCGAGCAGGTTGAGAAAGAAAAGTTAGAGAAGCAGAGAGTACAATGAAACAGAAGTAAAGGATAGAGTATTACAAGGGGAAAGAGTGATAAGTTTTGTTGAACAAAGCAAAAATGTCCAATAATACAAGAACTTTAAAATGTCCATTGGATTTAATAATTGAAAGCCTTTTTTGAGCCCTGCTTTTCATCGTCAAGCCAAAAGTAATCAGTTCCACATGACCTTTCATAGCATTTTTGCAAAGTATTTTTTTAGGAAAATTATCTTCTACTCTGTATTTTATTTATATTTGTACATAGAAGTATAATGAACTTTGAAGTCAGAGGGATCTGGGTTCAAATTTCTGTCCCTCCAAGTAAATTAACCTTTCTGAGTCTAGTTCTTTCTACAACGGAGGATCAAGTTACAAGACCACTAATGAGGATTAACGAAACACCTAGCACAGTATTTGGCATATAACCACTATGTCCTAGGAGGTACTCAACAAATGTTGCTGGATAGTTGGAAAAAGATTGGTTTTGCCAGTGAGTCTACCTACTTAAGAAATGTGAATCAGCCTTAGAGGGGATCACTACTCAGATCAACGGCCTCCAAAATAATTCATTAATACCTAGGAACTTGAATGTACACTTTAGTTTTCTTCCTCTATATTAAATCTAATTTAAGGCAAACAGGAATAACTACACTTTAGATTCTAGAGTATGAAGATAATGTTTAACTAATTGGTTTCAGTCAGCCTGAACCTGCTGTAGATGTTCTAAATCACTAGTATCCAACTTTGAGTGATGAGACCTAAGTCAAGACTCTTAGGGATCCAAGAAAGGGTCATAAGGATTTCAGAAAAACCAGTCCTGCCCTCAAACACTTTTTTTGGATGGTTTCCAAGACACCACACTTTTCTGGTTATCCTTCTGCCTCTTTTTCTACCTCTTCTCTTTAGCTATTATTCTCCTCTACCAGCCTTTCATTGTTCAAGTTCACCAAACTTTGGTCCTTAGAGCCCTCTTTCCTTCTCATTCTATATTTTCTTTTTAAGACCCCCTCGTCCAACTCCCCTGTAAGAGGCGTATAACCTCAAGGGCACGGATTCCTTCATAGTCTATCTAGTCTCCTGCATCCCCACCACCATGCATACACACACACAAAGGTGGTAATCGTCCTCCAGCATCTCCTATACATTCATAGCTGCAGAGACCAGAAACCCTCTTCCTTACCTTACCACCTACAGGCAATATTTTAAATCCTACCTTTACCTCATAAATAGCCCTCAAATCCATCCACTTCTGCCTCTATTGACATTCTGGGTCAATTTACCATCCTCACTTCCCCAAACTAGTGCAACTGACTTCTAACTGATTCCCCTCCATACTGCCTATTTAATTCTTATTCTTCAAAGCTCATTTCAACATCATCAAAAAAAAAAAAAAAAAAAAAAGCTTTCCCTGACCTCCCAGACAAAAAAAACAGCCAAATTTATGCAGTGGACATTACATGCAGGCACTCTTCTAAACAATGAAAATGTATGACCCTTTTAATTTTCTTAAGCCTGAAATAACTATCTTTATTTTTACAGATGAGGAAACTGAGGCACAGAGATACAAGTAATTTTTGCCCAACATCCCATAGCTAGTGAAAAGTGGTGCCAGTTTCAAATTTGGGCAGTGTGGCTTTAGAAGTCACAAACTTAACCACCCTACACCACCAGGCTCTAGGTTACATGTCTCTATTATAAATTCTCTTGTAACATCCGTAACTTCTTTTTTGTAATAGAAATTGAATGACTGATTATGCAGGTAATTGTTTGATGTCTACCACCACCCCACATTAGAATGTGAGTTCCACAGGACAAGGGACTGTATACGACTTATTCATTCCAACAGTCCCTTTGTTTACCAGGTGGTATTGGGCATTCCATTTACTTTTGTTGAAGGAATGCATTTTTCAACTTCCAGCCAAAGGTGTGTGGGAGTGGGGCTGCGGAGGGCTAACAGGGAAGTTTCTGAGCAAAACCAAGGACTCCCCTCGGACTGCAGAGACAGTAACAAATGGATGGGCAGTGGCACACATCCTACCAGAAACATTCAGAAGCAGCATTATAAAATCATAAGCCATCTTCACTTGTTGGGACCTGCAGCAGACACAGTTTTTACATAGAGGACAAGGGGCTGCAATACATATTATATTAAAGACTATTTTCTATAGTGTGATAATCACTGTTGAAAGTAATAAAATTTCAGTTATCTCTTTTAGACTTGGGACCATAAAGCCTCAGTGGTGGCCAATTTTAAGCTGTGGCAAGAAGCGAATGGATGACACTATACCCATATGACTTGAAAAATAGGGCATGGATTCATTTTTAAGTCAGCCTCATTGTAGATATTTTTCCAGTAAAACCCTAGAGTTTTGGCCTGAGTCTGAAGACAGAAAATAAGAGCCTAATCTTTAAGGATCACTGCCCTTAGGTCAAGTTAGACAGGATCTAGAGAAGTTCCTCTTCATGGCACATGGTCACCAAGGTGAAAATAATATTAAGGGTTCCAGATGAACAATATCTAACTGGATCAAGATATTCACCTTGTATGAAGCCACTTTGGGGCATCAGCATAAGTAACTACCTATGTGTATAAAATTTAGGTAACAGCCCCGGTCCTCTGTATGCTCCCCCATACCACTCTTGCATGCCCTACTTTAACGGGGCCAAGTATACATACATTTGCTCAGCCTCACAGAAAAATACAAGTATTTATTTAATTATTTATGAGGAATTGTTTTCATTGCAACATTTATGTTAAAAAAGTGTGTAGGAGGGGAGGAGGAGAAACATTATAAAGCAGTTATTATCACACTTGTGCCTCTAGGCACAAAAAAATAACCCAGTGACACGGGATTTATGAAAATTTAGTGCATTAGTTTGACTTCCATTGGCTGAAAAATGGGAGTTATTTGCAAGACTGACCAAGTGATTTTCCTCTGTAGAGCTTAAAGTATTTCACATAATCTTGTCTTCAAAAATAACAGTTAAATGAAAAGAAACAAACTATTCTTTTTCGCCTTTTAACAGAGATACAAAGACAAAAAGAAATTTTACATTCTCAAGGCTCTCCAACAGCTAAAGGTACTCTGTAGCAGGCTACCAGACACTGAGCTGTCTACGGTCTTATTAGTCAAAGACCTTTTCTCCCACAGGAGTCAGCACTGAACTTTTAAAGGGGGGAGGCTGGACAACGAATGGGCTTTGAAGTCCAACAGACTGGAGTCCTACTCCTAGTTAAGCTACCAAGCCTAAGTCTTATTTTGCTTGCTTCTGTAAAATAAAGCTAACAGCACATACATTTCAGGATTATTCTGAAGATTAAAAGATAATGTACAATGTTTGGCACACTGTAGGCAAATAAAGAGGAGTTTATTATTCCCTGTCCAATAATTTAAAAGAGTACCACTAAAGGTTTCTCTCAAAGCAAAATTACTCCTTAGAGACTTGGTGGAGCTGATCTGCTAAGCAGAATGGTGGGATACTGAAATAGATGTAAAAGTTTCATAATTAGAATAGCAAGGCTGCTGGGCAGGATGAAAGGACTCTAGTACTACCGGGCTGAGAAAGCAGTACAACCTTTTAACCTCAAAACCATGGACTATGTAGGGTTTCTGATGGGTACTGGACTTATTGGGGGATCACTTCATAGATTATATAAATGCCTAACCATTTATATAAAATGCGATGTACACCTGAAACTAATGTAAAATAGTATCGAATCAATAAAAATATATATACACACACACACACACACTGCATTTCCCCGAAAATAAGACCAGGTCTTAATAAGTTTTGCTCCAAAAGATGCATTAGGGCTTATGTTCAGGGGATGTCATCCTGGAAAATCATGCTAGAGCTTATTTTCCAGTTAGGTCTTGTTTTCGGGAAAACACAGTAGTCATGGTATGTAAAGCACAGCATAGGGAATATAGTCAATGGTATTGTGATAGCTGTGCACCATGTCAGAGGGGTAGTAGACTTAGAGGGAGTTATCACTTTGTGAGTCGTGTAAATGTCTAATCACTATGTTGTTTTGTACACCTGCAACTAAAATAAATAAATAAATAAATAAACAAACAAATAAATAACTGACTTCAACCAGCACTGGTGTCTAGGGCAACATCCAGGTAATTCAATTAATCATTTTTATATTTGTAGGGATGAAACCAGAGTCTATTTTTTTTTTTGACCTGTACAACATTTTTATTAAAGACCTAGTTGAAAATATAAAACACCTGTTTACCAAATTTGTAGTTGAATTAAAAAAAAAAAAGATAGATTGCAAAAACATCAACAGGAACCAGATGGCTCTAGACAGGCTGGACTGATGGGCTGAATCATGTGCCTGGAAGTGTGCTAAGTTCTTTTCATCAGTTATCTCATTCAGTAGTTCTACCAGTGTTTTCTCCATTTTACAAATGAGGTTCCGGGAGGCCAAGAAACTTGCCCAAGGTCACAGTGAACAGCAGCACCAGAATTTACTGGGGACCTTAGATCCAAGGAAAGGAGGCCTGGGCTCGGCAGACAGACGGTAACTCTGGGGGTGTCGGAGACATATGGGGAAAGACTGAGTTGTGTAACTTCGAGGCGAGCACTGGAGGGACAGTCCCCATTTTCCCTGCGTGGGGCCCTCCTTCCCCGCAGCCGGCAGGCAGGCAGGCGCCATCTTTCCTGTGTGGAGCCCCGATACCAGAGTCTATCTTACAGCACTTCTCAATGCCTGCTTTACTTTCTCAATGCCTGCTTGTGGGAACTTAACAGTTCTCCAACTGACTACGCTGTCCTTTGGTAGTTCACACGCCCAGATCCAACTGCCTCAACTTTTGACTCCCAAGACTTACAGAAGAGCAGAGAATGAACGTGATCATTACATATACTATGTATATTTAAGACCTCGCAAAAAATGTGGCCTCAACAGGAGGCATACCTGAAAAACAGGCAAAAGCACTGTATTTACTGGAGAAATGAAGTGTTAATAAACAAGGAGCTGACTAATGTGCTCCACTCCCGAGACACATTAGTTAGGGGTAAAACAAAGAGAATGACTGAGTACTGAGTACTGAGTAGAAGCAATGAAGAATAAACCACTCAGTGAAAGTTTAGTGCTCACACAACTTGGTAGCCCCTATTCAAAAATCCAGAAAAATCTTCCCAGTCATTCAGTTTCCTTATGTACATGTATATCTGATAAAATAATGTTCCATTATAAAATCTTCCTACGATTTAGGCTCTAAATAGGCAACCAAACTACCAAAATAACTGATTTCTTCTAGAACCAACAAAGAAGAAATTCTCATATCACTAATGGGACAATGTACTTCTGAATACCCACGTCCCAAAGGAATAATTCTCAAAGATGTAGTGGATCCCCAAACTATGTTGTGGAAGAAAAAATGAAAGCAGGCTATTCCAAAGGTTTCTATACTGAGCATAGAGACAATTGAAGAAATCTGAAAGACTTTACAGCTCTTGAACGTCCTTCCTCTCAGATGAAATGAAGAATTAAGTTAATATGCATCCTTTCTCAGAAAAGTACTGACATAGTTTTAAGAGAATTACAGACTCAAAACAAAAAAGTGTTACTACAGAATTACTAATTATTGGAATATTGGGACATTACCCAAAGGATTAGAACTATCACATTTAACATGCTGACATACAAGAGAGAAAAGAAGCACAGTCCTATTATTACCTAGTAATTTCAGTAGCATGTCATTTAATTACCTTTTTAAAATGAAATAAAGTTTGAAAATGCCAAATAAAATGAAGCCATATACAACAAAGTTCTCTGAAAATGTACAGAGGAAATAAAATAAGGGATATTTCATTCTTTCAATGACAAACCCAACCTTTTCTTAATAATTATGTTTAAGAGTGAATAATTTGAAAAATTCTTGGTTTGTCTTTGAAATTTTTCGTATTTTTATTTGAATAGGAGTGGGTCTAATGTTCTGGGAACTCTTTGCAAACAAACTAGTAAGAATATATAGTTTGAAATCGAAGAAACTAGAGCATTGTCTGGTTTCTTTACACTGCTTGGAATATATTCCTGGATCCATCCCTGCTGAAGACGAATGTAAAGCAACAATTATCTATGACACTCCAGTTTCTGTTTATGCCTGGTGGATTTCGGATTATCATGCAACATACAGTGGTAGATAGAAATTAAGTGTTTTATTTTTTAAAGTCTCCAACTAAAATCTGAAGGCGAGAATTAAGATATTTTTTAAATTGACCATTTCGCTTCAGGTGACATTGAACAACCAAAAGCTTGGTGAAGGACAGAAAGTAATAGATGGTAAAGGGGAAAAAAAAAAGATACCTACAGAACAGCTTAATGAGAAATCTCAGAGACTAACATACTTTGTAGTTTAGATTTAAAACACCAGTAACTACAAAAAGGTGCATTATTTTGCAATACAAATATGATGAAAATCTTAAAGGCAATATGAAATAGAGTTAGAAAACAAACAAAAAAAAGAGCTAAATTACAACTTAATACCACAAGACAAAGCTGAGAGGTTAAGAAGGGGAAAGGTTATTTAAGTGAAAATTTAGAGTGTAACAAATGGGTAAATAAACTTGTAGACAATGGTAAACAGTTCATATAACAGTTTTAAATAGAAATACAACTTTCACTTGGGTACTAGGTACTAAAAGAACCACATCTTGAAACTTAAGGATTCTTTACATTCCTTAAAAGGATTCAGGAAGACAGAAGCAAGAAGTTTCAATGTCAGTGAATAAAAACAAAAAGCAAAGTGAACAAAATCATAGTGGAAGGATGACAGGAAAACCACCAACTTTGTGAGGAAAAGAATAAAAAACAAATTAAACAGGAGATATATAAACTGAGTAAGATATGAAATGATAAGTCTATCAAGGAATCGAATGTTAAAGGTAAAATAGTAAATACAGTACGAGGTTGGTCACAGTGGTGCAAGGGTAGGTCATGCAAAGACCTGCAGATCAGGGACTTGCCCAAATGCCAAGTCCAGAAGAGGACTGAGGGTGGAAGGTCCAGAAAAATATTTGTCTTCTGTTTATTCCCAAGGTATTAGGCTCAATGTAAGCTCAGAAGATAGCTTAACTCTTGCAGGGCTTCAAAGGATTTAGTATCCATCTGAATGCTCTGAAAATGTCAGTCTTTCAATAGATGAGAATATAAAATCTCATTCAGTAAGCAAACACAGTTCTTGGCACTCACAAATTAATCTTAAGCGGTAGTTTTGCTTAGAACAATCACACCTTTTCAAAGGAGATGTATACAATGGTTTCCATTAGAGTCTGATCTCCCTCACCATCCTACCTTGCCTATCAGAAACTTAACACTTCACAAAAATGTCAAATTTTTCCTGTTACAACCAAAACTCTGCAGTGGTGGTTACCACAATGCTAGGATTCTTCCACCCCAACACCAGGATTCTTCTACTCCAACAAAGAAGGCTGCCCTGGGAAATACAAGATCTGTTTCCTAGTGATTGACAATCAGCTTAGCAGATTTCTACCATTTTCTATCCACGTCTAAATCAATTTTGTCAATTTGGGAATTGACAAAATCAAAAGGCCCGATGCACAGGATAGAGAAAATACGGGAAAGGTGAGACTTGTGTAAGCACCCATACATCACTCCATCGAATCCCTTATCCCAATCCATTGCTCCTTTGCTATTTCAGTTTTAAACCTCCCCCTAAGCCTGTCTCTTCACACACACGCCTACCCTCTCTTTGGCCAGTGTCCTTCTTTTTGCCTTGCAGATCCACTGGCGTGCCACTCTTGCAACCCAGGTCTTCATAAAGGGGAAATGTTGCTTTTTTATCATAACTTTTTCTTTTAAGGAGCAGAATAATTCCAAAACAATTGGAATGAGAAGCTTCCCACGTTCTGGCGCTAAGAGGTTGACCACAATTTGTTCTGAAACCTATTTGGTGACCAATACAAATAAAATTCTTAAGCAGAAGTCATTATCTAATTAACAGAGGGCATTATTCACATCACAAACTCACTTTCTAGTATCTAAACTGCCTCACACCAGGAAGGACCTGACGCCAAAGCTAACCCAGTCAGAGAATTCCCGACTGAACTGACAGGCTCAGAACAACAGGAAGAGTAAATAAATAATCTGCGGCTGCAGGTGCGATGGTAGGATGCAGTAGACAACGATAATGCAGCTCCTTTTGGCGTGTGTTTGGGCCGTTCCACTATGTCTATTCTTTAAAAGAAAAAGACATCGAGTTCTAAGTCTTCGACTTTTTTGGCTTACTATGCTCAGTCATTGAAAAGAGATTGGTCCACTAAACATCTATACACCTATACACTTCCACTATACACCTCTTCTTTGAAGACCTTAATCACTTCAGGTCTGCCCTATAAGGTAGGAGCTAGCTGCTGCATTTGCACAGCTGCTGCAATGGCAGGGAAATTCCCTGCGACACTAGAGACAGGTAAATAAAGAAATTGCATTCGCTCTGAGGCAGGGGGAGGGGTCTTCTGCCAGTGAAGAGTTTACATAATGCAACAGAAAACCAGTAAGCTCTGCAGACCTGTCAATGGAGATCCAAGGCTTGAGCTCCTCTCTTCCCACCATCTCTAAACACTCTCCAAAAGCCTGCTGTTCTTCTCCCAAATATCCAAGAAATTACACCTAATAATGTATAACAATCTGCACACATTCACCCCACATGTTCCTACCCACCTTTATTATTAATAAAAAAAAAAAAGGAAAAAGAAAAAAAAAAACCCTAACCTCCCACTTGAGTCCAAAGTATGGAGTAACCAAAAGGAGTCAGGGAGTTTTCCCTCCTCTGAAGGGGCAAGGAGAACAAGGAGCTGCCTCAAATCTACACCACGCCCAGCATTGCAATGACAAGCCCTAAAACTCCACAGCGGCCGGGGCCGATCCCTTCGCGGCTCCGCGCGGCTGGGGCCCCGCGGCCCGGCAGCTGGCCTCTCCCCCGGCCTCTCACAAAGGAGAATGGTTCAGTCCAGAGCATCACCCAGCACCTGATCCCTCAACAACTGGCGGACAGGCAAAGGGCGGGGGAGCGAGGAGGATGAGTTACTGAAACCAATTCTAAGAGCCTTAGCTTTTGCAAATACCCTTGGGCTAGCACTGAGGAGCAGGCGTGAGCGGGAAGCCTACCTGAACCAGTCCTGGTGTTTCCTTTCCAGCCAGCGTTTCAACTCACCCTTTCGGAGAACAAGGCGCCTTCCGGCGGAGCATGGCCAGCCCTCGCCTCAATCTAGCTTGCTAGTAGTCCGTTCTAGCTCGGCTCCGCCCACCTACTCTCCCACCCACCAATGGCAGGGCCGACGCCCGGCCTCTCCAAGCAGGGTAGTGTGAGTGCCATCCAGGAAGTCTCTCGAGGGTGGGAGGTCCTAAAAGGCTGAGAAGGGTACGTAGGCAACCACAGATATGCCTGATTGAAAATAAAAATCTGGCGGTAGCTCGCCTCCGAAGGCTCAGTTCACAGGGGTTCAGTCCTCTTTGGCATTTTTTTTTTTTGACCCCCGCAGTTGGGGGCGCTCTAAACTAAAACATTTAGTTACCTGTTTCTGGGAAGCCATCTTGGATCGGGCTGGTGCCTTGGGGACAGGGAGGAGGGAGTGCTTAAAGAATTTGAAGCTCTTTTCGGTGTTCTGTCGGACTTCTTAGGTCCAGCCCCAACATAGTCTCCTTTATATAATCAGAATGCCCCTCAGTCACGATGGGGAGAAACTCTGCAATAATGCTGAATGTGGTTAGGGGCAACCACCACCCCCTCATAGGAGTAAAGCGATCCTACCAAATCAAAGAAGCTATTAATAAAAATGAATTCTTAGAATGACAGTGAGTTTTCCCAGTTCCTGAAATAATCCTTTATAGACACCTCATTCTCAGGGTATCGGCATAATGCCAACATAGGTTAATGTATGTATTCTAGATGCATCTAATCCTTACGCTTCACTTTCAAGTTTTCCAGTGTTCTGACTTTGACAGTTCGGAGGATCGGGAGTCAGTTGGAAACGAACAGGATTTAGGGAAGAACTTTAATTTATTTTTAAAAAGGCCTAAATTCATCAATAGACCCAAACTACTTGTGGATACAGATAGAGCAAATGATAGAAGCCTTAAAAGAGAAATTACATGTAAGGAAGCGGGCCATTAGGGGCAGCCTTAAAAACACTGGCTGCAGAGAGCAATTTCTAATAACCGACGTTAAGTTGGAAAGGAAATAATTTTATTATGGCTGAAGTTCTCTTGTGCTTAATGAGAAACATTTCCCTGTGTTTTCTAGTCTAAATCTCTGCGTTCGACAAGAAGTTTTTGTTTTTTGAACTCGTGAATGATGGGAGTTTTTCCAGATCATTAAAGGAATTTCTCAAGGAATAACATATTTGTATGATCACACACGGTAGGAGCTCAGAGACCTTAAGGAGTCACATGAGTCAATATTTTATCAAAAAAATGGTAAGACTGGGCCAAATACATTTCTCTATATATTGAACAAAGCCTATTGGCCAAATTCTCCCCTGGCTACTGCTATCATTATATCAAATTTGAGGTTAGCGTTAGGATTATCAGAACAATGTGTTTGTATGTAAATGCATATGCAGATATTATCTTAATTATTAATAGTTTCTAGAATGAGAACCTATTATTCTTCTGCTTGTTTAATACAAAATAAACCTGCCATCAAAGGAACCAGTTAAAGGCATTAAGTACACCATGGAAAGTTTGCAAACTTAATTGTCCGACTCGTAGAAAGGGGAAATGGTATGCCTGGTCTAATAATTTCTGCTATCTGCAATAATCTATAAATTATATGACTTAGACTGCTATAAATAATATGGTTTCCAATGGTCCTGACCTTCAAAACCAATCAATGCCATATTATATCATTACCGCCATTCTTCACATGGAGGTGGGAGATCCACTTTCCATAATTCACAACCACTGCACTCAGAACATCAGCAGTGATGTACACAGATCATGAATTTGCCCAGATGTTTTTGTTTCTCATGCTTCCCTTAGAAATGGTGAAGTACCCAAGTACAGAAGGTTATAAATGGTTTGGATGGTAGAACTGGTTGTGGAATTTTGGATTGAAAAGATATGCTCCAAAATATCAAAATGGTATCCTTTAATGACTGAAAGCACCAGCATTAGGCAGAATTCTATCTTCGATCAATGCTCTGATGCTTCCCAATCACTAAAGATATTTTGTTGGTAAAGAACTATACAGAAACTATAAAGTTATATTTACTTTAGTTTTATCTCTGGTGTGAGGGTGCAGGCTAACCCCACATTCAACAGTCTCAAATCCTTTTTGGAATCAGGTAGGATTTTTAAAAACAAAACAAAAGCATAATCAAAGCAATATCCTGAATGTCTTCCAACTTCCTGTGGTGCAATGTTAACTATTACTACTACTACTGAGGAAAGAATCCAGTACAAAATCAACATATCTCAAGGAGTCTTCTTCCAATACCTTTGATACAATTTCCTAGAAGGAGAGTGTCTACTTATGTATGGGCTACAATCAGAAATGACACATGAAATATGAGCAGCTTGGATACATGCATATATTTAATAATGAAACAATTCATCAACGATAACAAAATTAAAAAATTTATGAGACCTCAGTGCTGTGGAAGAGAATGGGATGTCAAGGCAAAAAAAAAAAAAAAAACAGATATAGCAACTGACCCAGAAGGCTGCTTGATGAGGGAAGCAAAGGCAAATTTGGCTAGGATAGTATATATGCTCTTGAAAAGAAGAATGGCTGGAGAAGTACCCACTTATTTGACTGCTTAGAAGCAGGTAGCCTTACTGCATGCTGCATGGGATGGAGGAAAACAGCCAGGGAAGGGAGAGGAGAGGGAGAAGACCAATATAGAATCCAGGGTAAGCAGATGGAAGAGATTGAGACAGGGTTGCAAAGGGATGACTCTAAGGCCTTCTGTTTCCTCTGCCATCTAAAACAGACCTGTTCCAAGTCTTTAAGTATGTCAGTTAAATTCAATGACCACGTATATAGCACTGGGCACTGTGAAGAAATGGCAGGAGTGGTTTACAAAAGTAAAGGGATAACATGGTCCCTGCTCTCAAGGAGCTTACAATCTATATGGGAAGACAAATTCCACACACAAAACAACTACAAAACATATTTACAAAGTTAACATAAATACAAATAAATATACATATGAATAAATAACATAGGAAAGCTAAGGGGTACTGTGTCAATAATTGTTTAGAAGTCCTAAGGTCAGGCCTAAGGTCAGGCAAAGAAGGCTTTCTGAAGGAAAATGTTTGGACTTTGAGTATAATGTTAGCAGACAGCAGGGCATGTGCAAAGGCATAGAAGTGCAAATAAATATGTCATGTCCAGAAAGTAAGCAGATCAGCTTGATTAGGATAAAAAAATCTAAATAGGTCTCATTAAGAAGTGAGTGTGATGAAACTACGGGTCTATTTGGTGAGAGAGGCTGCAATGTTAGGTCTGGCCCCTAAAACAAAACGAACATGGAAAGATGTTTGCTTCAGGTAATTATAGTAAGTGGCCATAGGTCCATGAGCAACTCCACTGCTCTTAAAAGTTTTATAGTTACTCTAAGACACAGAAACTAGCAATAGGATGATAGAGAGCAGTTCAAGTAGAAGGAATTGCCTTCTGCAAGAACTCTTCTCACGTGGAAAGTGAAAAAATCTCAGTGAAACTCCTAGATGGAGGATCTATCATCCAAAGGCCAGCCAGATCCCAGTAATCTAAACTACTCAAGTGGAATGTCCTAGACCCTTTTACTAATTCTTCGTGGGGAGCGGATTGCGTACAGTTATGAAAGAATTTATTTTTGAAATATTGTGACAATCAACTTTGATCCTAACTTCTTAGAAATCAAAACAGGAGGATGAGAAGAGCCCTAATCTATAGGGAATGCTCACGTCCCTGAAGAGGGACAGGTCAGTAAGGGCCCAAATTCTCCCTGGGTCTTTAAATGGAAAGGCAAAACATCACACCTTTAAAGAGGCTTTTCTCAGCTACAAGTAAGACCTCTTTCTTTAAGCCTATTGATCTGAAGCTGTTCCAGGAAGGAAAAAAAAAAGAGTCCAGGCCAGATGTTCAGCAGCAGCCAGAGTTGGACTCTACATCACCAGAGTTCCTCTGGGAGGTGCTGGGTCCCACTGATGATGAAATACACTGTTGGGGACCGATCTTGATGCCATTTGCCTATAAAAGAAAAGAAGCAATAGTTCCCACCTCAAGTGCTAAAGTAAATGGGAGAGAGGAGAAGGATAAAAGGAGAAATCATTCATTATATTTTCTAGAGGCAGATATGACCTTGGCAAGTTACCACATGCCCTAGCCAGACTGCTGTAGAACAATAATCTGTGACAGTAAAGATGAGATGACCAGCTGTGTATGAGTATTATAGACAACCAGAAGTGGCTTTTGTGTCCATTTTTAAAGTGACTGTTATACTTAAGTTTCATAGCTATATGAAGAATCACGATGTTATTAGATAAAAGTAGGTACAGGCAAAAAGAGTAGAAGTAGTATATAATTCTTTTTTGTTTTGCCCTAGAATTTGCTTTATAGAAATGGCCCTGCTGAGTAATTAAGAATTACACCTCCTCCATGCTCTGGATTCGTAAAAAACTGAAGTTGAGAAGAAAACCTCCCATACTGTATAAGCCTTTCGGATCACCAACTAAAATCGCTTTAAGCATTCTAGGTCTCAGACTTGAGAGAAAAGCAGACAATGATGACAGGTTTCTGTGTACCTACATTAAAAAAAGCCATGTATGACCTGGGCAGAGCTTCAAATAGTATGATGTTAGACAAGGAATGCTCACATTCTAGGGAGCTTCCTGTCCTGTTTAAGACAAAGACCCCTGCCCTTTCTCACCTCATTGTGGACATCAAATAAACCCTGCTGGATCTTCCTATATATTTCTTTGGCTGTGTTAATGAAGGCCTAAGGGAGACATAAATCATATTATTAGGCTCATTATTTAGGTAGAGAAATTGAATACAAATGTTATTCCAATTTGGATTTTGAAGGTGAATTAGGAACCATTAGGAGAACACAGAGTAAAATACAAAAGGTTCCCCAAAGCCGCTGCAAAAGCCATTGAGAGTAGTTTCAGAAAGAAAAGGGAATTATATGGTGCTTTGGTACGGACCCAAGATGTCTCTAGGGTCCCTAGGTTGGCACCCTTTGCATATAAAACAGGCTCTCCTCTCGATTAATTACTGAAGATACAGTCAACACCTTGCTTAGAAATGACTATAGCAGGAACCCAGTAGTCCCTCCAACTAAAGTGATTTACAAGTAACAGTGGAATCTAATCCACACTTACAAACAATGTTACCCAAAGCAAAAGTAAAACCTTAGAAATCAAGGTAAAAGAAATGGAACATTCCCTTACAGGGAGACATATAGTCACTACGACCAAAAGACATCCTTTAAGGAAAGCATCCTTTAAGGAAAGGATGTGTCTTATAGAAGATAATTCTGAATAAAAGGACAAACATACAGTGTAATCTCTGAAAAGCTTTCCCTACTTTTTTCTAAATAGTACCTCTTCAACATTGCAGGCTGTTTTGGCTGAAGTTTCCATGAATATAAGTCCATGCTCCCGAGCAAAAGCCTCTCCTTCTTCTCTCTTCACATCCCTGCGAGATTCTAAGTCACTGCAAGAGATTGATTGGGGAGAAAACTAAGTGAAAGTGAAAGAAGATCCAAGTGAAAGAAGAAACCCTTGTTCTAAAAGAATCCCATAGCTGTTTCAACTGTCAGTTAATACACAAAGAATGTAGATCCTAAATGGTATTCTCTTATGCAGGGTGAGTAATTTCTGTGGTCTCTTGGAAAATATTCTTCAGAACCATGACAGCTGCAGCATCACTGGGGATAATACCTTACTCTATTACAGAGAAAAGTGTAAAGTGTTAGGCAAGCCCCATAGTTACTCAAGGCCTTTGCTCTATGCTTCTTTTTCGAATGAGATTCAGTGAGAGCAAAGGAAAAAAGATGAAAAGGAAATTCCAGTTGTGAGAAAGGAAAAAAGTGATAGATGGCCCATCCCACAGTGATGAGTGTCTTCCTCCTTTACTGAAATCACTCCACAAGAAGAGAGAGAGCCAGGAATAAGGAGAGCACAGTCGCCTTAACTCTTACTAGTCTCATTACTAACATGTATAATAGCAGCTTGCTATCAGGGAAATGAAGGATTCAGAGAAAACGATAAAATTTTGTGATACAGGGGAAAGAAGATACAGTCAAGGACTGAGAAAGGGAATAGGATGGCATGTAAAGACTTTATGAAAGACAGGATAAAAGGCTGCAGAATAACTAAGGATGAAGTGTTTGATTTTCACTTTTCAAATTGGAAATTTTCATTTGGGAGGTTTCCAGTTTTTCAACCATGAAGATAAATAAACATCAAGGAGTAAGTCCACTAAAGAACAACAAATCTACAAAATGTATATTTATTATTCATCAGCTGTGTGAAGACTAGGAAAGAACTATCCATCTAAATGTCAACATTCACCAATGTGTATTTCTAGCCCAGATGCTCCTTTAAGCTCTAAATCTGTTTGTTCGTTAGCCTGATCTTCATTTGCACTCTGATGTGTAAAAAAACCCCTCAAACTTACATCAAAATGGAACTTGATCTCTTCCTCCCAACTTGCTTCTGCCCCAGGCTACCGCATCTCAGTAAACGGCAGAAGCCAAAAACCAAGATGTTATTATTAACACCTTTACCTCCTTCACTCCAAATACCCACTACATCCCCCAGTGAGGTATTTCCAAAACGTACCTTAAAATCATCCTTTTCTCTCTCTCTCCAGCATCATCACCCTAGTACTCTCACCTGGAGTATTGCAACTGGGATCCCACTTCAACCCTCCTCCCCTCCAGAGAGATCTTTGAAAATTTGATCAAGCCACTTTTCTGCTTAAGACTCTTAAATGCTTCCTACTGTGTTTAGAATAAAATCCAAACTCCTTCCTAAGGCCTGTTAGTGCTAAGAGATCTGTCCCCTTCCTACTCTGCAACCTCATCGTGCACCGTTCCCCCTTGATTCAGTCCAACCAGACCAGGTTTCTTTCAATACCCTAACTCGCTCAGCGTCTTCCTAGTTTAGGGCGTTCACGCAGTTTGTTTCCCCTTTCTGATATGCTTTTCTTTTTTAAATCTCTGCCCACCGAACTCTTACCCATCCTTTGGATTCCAGCTTAAATATCACTCTTAATCAAAAATAGGTATCTTGTTAATCCTCTTTCATAGCAGCCGTTTTTTCCTTCACTGCATTTATTACAATGTATAATAAGATACAAATCATTTGATATTTAGTATCTATGTCCCCACTAGATCCTCCCTGGGAAGTTCTATGGGAAGATGGGTAAGAATTTTTTTTTTAACCTTGCGCACTCAAAGTCTGGCACAGTGTCTAGAATGGAGTAGGTTTTCCATAAATTGGTTGACCCAATAAATTAGTACAATTAGTCTGTGGCCACAGTTCTCAAACAGTGCAATGTATGCACTACACAAACTCACAAGGGTGCCAGGGGACACGAAGAATTTTGGAGGGAAGCACAGCAACATTCAACATCAGAACACCACATGAATTACAAGCTTAAGATAGTTCAGTGTCAATATCAGACCACAATAGATGCCGTTTATTGCTTCATATCTTTGTGAAGCTGAATTTTTGGCAGCTGCTGTGATAAAAAACAAGCATTGTGCAAAAATCAATTTGGAACAGGAAGTGAGAGTAAAAGTGTCCAATCTTGATTCCAAGGTTTAACAAGCTATGCAATGCCCAACAGATATACACAGGTCATTACCGGTAGTAAATAATTATGACTATTTAAGAAAGAAATTAAAAAAAAAATTTTTGTTTTAATTTATGCTTTCCATTTTCCAAACAGTTATTAAGCTGTTATGACAAAAACACTTAGGTTGTTTAGATCTATTTAATAACAAAACTGTTATTTGTTTTGGCTTATGAGTGCCATAGAAAATTTACTGAAAATAAAAAGTGTTGGGGAAGCTATGGAGAAACTAGAACCCTTGTACATTGCTGTTATGGATGTAAAATGGTATAGCCACTATGGAAAACAGTATGGCAGTACCTCCAAAAATTAAACATAGAATTACAATAAGATCCAGCAATTCTACTTCTGGGTATATACCAAAAAGAATCGAAAGCAGGGATAGATACTTGTACACCCATGTTGACAGCAGCATTATTCACAATAGCCAAAAGGTGGAAGCAACCCAAGTGTCCATCAGTGTGTTTACCACGTTTGAATAAACAAAATGTGGTAAACACATTCAATGGAATACTATTCAGCCTTAACAAGGAAGGAAATTCTGACACATGCAACAATATGGATGAACCTGGAGGACATTATGCTAAAAGAAATAAGCCAGTCACAAAGGAACAAAGACTGTATGATTTCACTTATATGAGGTGCCTAAAGTAGTCAGATTCACAGAGACAGAAAGTAGAATGGTAGTAGCTAAGGCCGGTGGGATGGAGGATATGGAATTAGTGTTTTATGGGAACACAGTTTCAGTTTGGGAAGATGAAAAAGTTCTGGAGATGGATGGTGGTGGTAGTTGCAGAACAACGTGAACATTCTTAATTCCAAAGAACAGTACACTCAGAAATGATTCAAAGGGTAAATTTTATGTTATGTATATTTCACCACGATATTTTTTTTTACTGAGGTATTAAGAGCACCATATACTAAAAGAGTTTGGGGACCAAGTGATTCAATGTCTATAGAGTACCTAGATGACGATTCGTACTTATTATTTATTCAAATAAAATTTTACCTCTTATTCCCAATCAGCATGATAACCATGTTGGAGCTAGAATGTTGCCGAGCATCTTCTAACCATGAGGTCAGGTGGTTGAAGGTTTCACGCCTACAGCAGAAAAGTTTAGAAAGTGGGTCTGAGGCCCATTTCAAGATGACGAAGAAATTCCAAATGTATGGGAAAAGGAGAAAGGCTATATGTGTAAAAAAAAACATCAGGCCATTCTTCTTCAGCATTCTTACCAGAATCAGTAGGCAGACAAGAAAAAGATTTCGAGACCATAGAGCAGAGCTTCCCTCCCCCTCATCAGATCGGACTCACCTCGTAATGTCGTACACCAGCAGTGCTCCAGCTGCTCCCCTGTAGTAGGAACGGGTGATAGAACGGAAGGATTCTTGCCCAGCCTTTCCCACCAACATGGCAACAAAAAAATCCCAACAAAACCAGGTTATTTCCAGAGAACTGACGTGATCACATGCCACTCCAACACAAAGGACTTAATTTTTTAAATAATTCCTATTAAGAAAAGAGAATCAGGGAAAGGAAACATGACTGCCCACAGAGAAACCCAGGTGGGAAATTAATATTTTTCAAAGGGAATGCAATTCATATTTTGGGTAGGTCAATTCTTCCTGTAAGACTACCTATCAAATTGCTGACTAACACCCCTGGTTCCCAGGCACTAAGTGCCGTAGCACCCCACAGTCCGTGTGACAATCAGAGACATTTCCATACATTTCCTAATGTCTCCTAGCAAAGAAAAACTGGACAAATATATGGTGATGGAAGGAGAACTGACTCTGGGTGGTGAACACACAATGGGATTTAGAAATGATGTAACACAGAATTGTACACCTGAAATCTATGTAATTTTACTAACAATTGTCACCCCAATATATTTAAAAAAAAAAAGAAAGAAAGAAAAACTGGAAACAGGACTAGAAACTCAGAGTATGTTGTACTGTCAATCCAAACATGATGTTGAACACATGAAATTAACATTAATTTTCTGTTTCTATTCCTTTATCTGTAAAAAAGAAAATTATCTTAGAATGCCAATATCCCGTCCAATGGAAATTTCATTTTAATGGATCAATGTAGAAAATTAGTCAGATACCAAGCACTTAAATTGTGCATATGCTAATTGACCTTTAGTGTTCCACTAACAAAAGCAGGACTACCAAAATGTTCCTTTGCTGAGATCTTGTCATGGCAAATAGGAATAAAGAACAGGGAAAGAAGCCCAGGGCCCAGGACAGAGTGTTCCTTAAAAAAATCCAACTGTTCACATTCTAATCTCATTTCCAGCTGGGGTCAAGATACTAAGTTTTTCTCATAACTGAGCGATTTATTAATGCCCCCACATACTGGGTACTTTTGCTTTCCTGATGGAATAGGTTTGTTTTTTTTTTCCCTTAGAGGAAGCAAAAACATCTTTTAAATAATAATATGAATACCCTGGGCATTGAATCTACCCTATTAAGAAAGTTTTCACATTCTTGAAATCACTTATCCTTATATCCCCACATAAAGGTAGGGAAGGAAGACTATTGTTCATATTTTAAAGATGGGAAAACTAAAATGTAGACATGGGAAAATTAATGGCTTTCTTATAGTATAATAACAATAATAGTGCTGATACTAACAATAACACAAAGGGGAAAATGAGGCTCAAAGCGATAAGTTCAGTAACTAGCCAAAAGTTATAAAGTCAATAAATGTCGAATACATAACTTAAACTTAGGATCCTAGTACTTCCTAGCACAGATGTTTGTTCCCTTAGCCATTACATCATATACTCTAAACCCGGATTTGAAGGTGAGAAGAGAATTCCAGTACACTAATTCTAAGGTTCCCTTTCCCACAACAAAAGAATCATACAAATGTTTTGTTGAGTAGCATACCAGTTAAAACATGAGAATCCAAAAATAATTCTAAAGAATTTGTTGGTAATATTAGTAATGCTTTAAGATATAACACATACTTTTTCCCTCCCAAGAACTCAAAGTTTTATTTATTGACTAATCGTTTTATGTCGTAAATTAATTCCTGTTTTGCTTTTATCTGTTACTGACTTTTTTCCCTCTCCTGCTACTGTTGAAAGACCCTCTTTCCCTGTGGCCCACTAGGATCTAAAAGAGAAAGCTTAAGGGAGGCCCACGTGATGGTTGAATCACATGGCAGCATTTAATTTTAGCAGCTGAAAATACTGCCAGTGGGTCATCAGAAAATGACTTTTAAAATCAAATCACTTCACTTCTTCATCTCAGTCCAGTTCATAAACCAAAGTTTGTGAGCCAATATGCTAGAAAGAGTGAGCAGTTCAATTTGGGCTGCTCTGCATCAGTCTGAGGTACGTTTGTCCAACCCCAGGAAAAAAATCTGAAGCAGCAAAGACTAAGATGGAGGTTTGATAAAGAGAATTAACAGTTTTCTATTTTCTCTCAAGTGGAAGCATCATATTATAGTTTTAAGATATGTAGTTGGAAGTATCAATTCCTACAGAGTCAGATATGCTTATTTCCTAAGAATCAAAATGCATTCCAAAGTAAAATACAAATGAATTTGGGATTATTTAATCACTATTTTATATTAGCTATGGTACAATGCCTCTTCATTTAGCATGGTTATTTGGGCAACTATACATACAGAATGAAGAAAGAGAAAAAGAAGTAACATGGCTCTATAAATCCTTCTCAATAACCAGAACAGTGACAACAAAAAACTGGATAACTTGATCTCTTTAAAAATACCCTTCATGGTAATCCTGAAACATCTGCATGTAGGATGGCTTTGGAAGTGAAGAAATGGAGTCAACGAAGTGGGAACCCAAGGGGGCTAAACAATGCACAGGGGATCAGGGATGATAAGGGAGAAACGTCTGGCTTACATGGAGAGTGTAAGGAGACAGATACATTATAGGTAGGAATCTCTTAAAAATTTCAAAATAAATAGAAAAACCCAGTATTCTGAAATCTGATTTTTTTAAATTACTCAACAAAGATTAGTCCAATCTCAAAGCAATTACTAAAAGGAAGTAGAAAAGAACCAGGCCAGTTGCATCTCAAGTGACTATCAGGCCATATGATTCTTGAGGATCATGTCAGCAGAGCAGTGGCTCTCAACTTTCTTATTTTATGGTCCATCATGTTTCATATTACCACTTAAGGGGAAAAAAGTCAGCAAGCCAACACTCAGACACTCTATGACCACGACCATACCTCTAACTGGCAGCTACTATGTCTCCTGGCGTCAAAAGATACAGTTTTGGAAATGACAGAGGTTTAAGTTAAGAAGGCAGAATCTAGCTAATACCAGTCTTGACACTCACAGGCTTCACTCTTTGTCACCTCCTCAGAATTTGTCCTGTGGCCTTCTTAGGGGGCCAAATATATCTTTGTGGGAAATACAAAAACCAGGGGATAATAAAAAAGGAGTTGCAAAACTTACTTGGATTAATAATGACAAAAAAAACCTTGGACCCCAGCAATAAAAGGAGAAGGAAATAAGTGGCAGCTGTTTAAGAAATATATGAACTTAACTTTGGCAACAGATATAGAGTAATACCATTTAGGCTTTATTGGGAGGAGAAAGCTAGAGACAAAACTGGCCAAAAGAAGCAAGTTTGGAAGTTTTAGAGTTATCTGGTTAATGCTACTACTATCAGGGCTGTGAAGTGACTCACCTTCCTATAATTAGGGCAAGCCAATACGGTTAAAATGAAAAATCTGATCAGAAGGGCAAAAGATTATTAAAATGCTTGCAAATACAACCAACAAATGCACAGGAGAATATCATGCCAGTTAAAAGCAGCTGCTCAATCAGTGCATCCAAAAGTGGTAATGAGGCAAACAGAAAAGGACTCTGTGCAAAAAGGGTCTAGAGCACCAAGTAACTACTTTTAAGACAGACACCTGCATGTATTGGGGAACGTCGGGTAGGTAGAGGGGAAAGAGAGGTAAAAAAGAAAAAAAAATCACTTGTGAACTGCTTGTAGATGTAAGGGCTTCAGCTCTCAGTTCTGAGAAGAAACAGAATCAAATACTATGAATTAATCAAAAACAGGAAGAGATTTTAGCTGAATAGTAGGAATATGTGCTACCTCCCTTGAACTTGAAATAGAGACTGAACATTATTTTTCTTAAAGAAAACAAAAGTACAAACCAAATTGAGATAATGCACAGGAAAACAATTTATGTGGATAAAGCAAAATTACATTAAGTCAAACTAAATTTTGGCAGTACTACATTTGTCAAATTTTAAAATATGCATAACCTTGACCCAGAATTTCCATTTCTGGGCAGGCAGTCCACAGAAATCCTCAAGTATCTGCATAAAGATGTAATAAATGAGAATGATCAATGAAACTTTGCAGTGGTGAAAAATTGGAAACCGAAATTTCCATCAATGGGAGGATTGTTAAATAAATTATGGAACAGACATTCTATGATCCTATGCAGTGATTTTTAAAAATGAGGTAGAATGGAATTACCTTATGACCCAGCAATTCCACTGTTGGGTATCTATCCAGAGAAATCCAAAACACTAATTTGAAAAAATATATGCACCCCTATGTTTATTGCAGTGTTAGTCAAAATAGCCAAGACATGGAAACAACCGAAATGCCCATCAGTAGATGACTGGATAAAGAAACTATGGTACATTTATACAATGGCCATAAACAACAATGAAATCTTACCAATTGCTAAGACATGGATGGACCTAGAGAATATTATGTGAAATAAGTCACATGGAGAAAGACAAATAACATATGATTTCACTTACATGCGGAATCTAAAGAACAGAATAAATGAACAAACAAAATGGAAATGGACTCAGAGATATAAGAGAAAAACAAACAAACTGATGGTTGCTAGATGGGAGGGGGTGGGGATGGGAGAGAAGGTAAAGGAATTAGGAAGTACAAATTAGTAGACATGTTTTAGTAGACATTCGTAGACATGTAGTAGACAATATTGCCATGGGGATATGAAAGACAGTTTGGGAAATACAATCAATAATGTTGTAAAATTTTGTATGGTGTCAGATGGGCACTTCTCTTATTAGGAAGACCGCTTCATGGACTGGGTAGACGCCTGACCACTGTACTGTACACCTGAGGCTGAAGCCGAATAATACTGAATGTCAACTATAAATAAATAAATAAACGTGTGTGTGTGTGTGTGTGTGTGTGTGTGTGTGTGTAGCCACAAGATGCTGAGTACAGCATAGGGAATACAGTCAATGGAATTGTAACAGCAATACACGATGTCAGAGGGATGTTAGACTGGGGGAGGTTATCACTTTGTGAGGGGTATAAATATTTAACTATTACATTGTTTTGCACACCTAAAACTAATTTAAAAAGAAATAAAATAAGGTGACTTTAAAATTTTAAAAAATTGAAAAAAGAAATAAGGTAGATTTGTATGTACTGACATGGGAAAGTCTACAAAACATAAAGATCGCTAAAAAAAAAATACCTTAGTCACAAAGCTAGGTCTGTTTTGCCACAATTCTAAAAACTAATAAAAGCAAAACCACTACCATATATTTGTTTCTATTTATGTATCTAAATACAGAGAAAAAGTCTGAATCAATGATAGTGGGTTACTCTGGTAACGCAGAAACCAAGATTGGGAGGGAGAGAGGTTTATGTGTGCAAAGGGGAATTTAACCTTTTACTCTATACACTTATATTGGTTGCTTTTATTTTTTACTAGAACAGACTCATATATTACGTAGGTAATTTAAAACAAAAATTTAAAACTATGACATTCATATCTGTAACTGTAACAGAGGAAAATGAAAGCTTCCCTATATCTTCGACTTTACTCTTCCCCTACTCTGATCTCCACCATTAGCTCCCATCCTCATAGCCCTTTCCCCTCCATCAGACTTTAGTGTTGTATTTGGATCTGGTCAGGGAGTAAATGATTTTGTCCTCTCTCACCGTATCCCAGATTTGCAGTTTGATTTGTTTTCCATCAATGTTGACCATACGGGCCCCAAACTCCACACCTGTCAGTGAAGATCAAGAGAAAAAATGTGGTTGTCATGAACAGCCATGTTGAGTGAGAAGTTCATGCTATTTTTCAATGTGCTAGTGACTCGTCCTCTGTCTGCACTCAGTGCCACTATTTGAGCCAATTAGTTTTTTGTTTCTTGAAGTTTCATTTCTTTTCTAGAATTAAAAACTGTGTTCTAGGTGATAATGACTTCAAGAATGTAACCAAAAAGCAGATATGGGGATAAAATGAATTAAGAAGTCAAACAGAAAAGGTGAGTAAATTTTTAGCAATGTTAATTAACGCTTAATTTGATTAGATAATGTTTAATTTTGTAACTTTTTAAAAAACTTCTAAAATTTTAAAAAATATTTCCTAGCATTTTTCTCAAAGTCACTCTCTACTCCTCTATATGGAACAATATTTTTTTGCAATTCTAGATTTTTTGAGAAAAGAGCCTACCTAAGAAATAAGTTCTCAAAAATAATATATTTCAGATCTCCAATAATTCCCAGAGTTCATCAGAAAACAGCCTTCCTCATAGGAGTATGGAAACTGACAATCTCAATAAAGACTTTGGTTTACCTGGCATTCATCTTCTTTCAAGGTAAGATCAGGACAAAAATTAAAAATCAAAGGTCACTTATATTAAAAACACTTGATCATATGTCAGACAATTTGTTCTATTTCCTATTTTTTATACAGTACTTTACTTGAGGAATTCTGATTTCCAAGTAAGAAAGAGGACTAATCTAGCTTCTTATAATGGGCTGATATGCACCTATTCAGTGGTCCCACATACAATGCATCAAAATATCACCCTCAACTCTAAGGTGCTCAAGTCAATATGATATAAAGAAAAAATGTTTCTTACTACTCTAGACTGCTTCATCAAGAATAGTGATAGCTACTGCAAAAAGTCACTATTTTTTTTCCCTTCTGGACAATAGGAATGGAATTTCAATGGGGAAGAATTGAAAAATAAAACTTTGTATCCTTTTATGCAACTTTCTCTAGTTATGCACTCAGAGACCCTTCATTTTGCACATATTTTCTATCCAACTGCCTTGTTTATTTTGGTACAAAGGATTGACTTCAGAAAGAAACAGCACATTTTGGACTCTGGGGAAAACTTGATCACGTCATTCCTCCGCTTTAAAACTTGTCATTTACTCCTATTGCCTTCAGGTGTCTCAAAACTTAGTCTCTATTTTATTTTCTAGCTTTATTTTTTGTCATTCTCCACTTCAAATTTCATGCTCCAAACGTGTCAAATTACTTACAGTTTTCCAAAGGCAGCCTGATCTCTGTCATTCATAAGCTTCTGCATATGTTATTCTTTCCTGCCCTGATCACTTTTCCCTCATCTCTATATCCCCTTTGCCTGGCTAAGTCCTGCTCATTCTTCAGTTTTCAGCCTTTCCTGATAAAGGCATCCTCTCCTCCCTTTTTGCAATAAAAATTTACTTGTCAGTACACTATATCTACCCCCAGCCCCACCTGCTACACGGGAAGACTGTAAGCTACTTAAGGGCAAGCGCAATGTTTGCCTTTTTACACACTGTATCATTAGTTTATCACAGTGTGGGTGTCCACTTAACATTCATTTCCAAAAAAATATTTTCCTGTTGATGCTACCCTCTAAATTATTTTCAACCTTTAGTTGTTTGGCTCTGAATAAGTCCTGTGGGAGCAGCAGTAGCTTCAGATTTCAGTAAGGTGGGACTGTAGATGGTAAGAATCTACAATATGGTAAGAATGGGAGCTAGGGATTTTATTCAGAAACTGTGTTTGCATGGCAAGGAGGCTAGTTTTATATGCATTCTTTATTTCGGTTGAGGTTATGGATATTATGGGGCAGGGGTTGCTAAAGCCCCATCAGGCCATGCCTTATCACAAATACGTAGGAAATGTTTATACTTTCCAGAATCTCCTGGAACTCTATCACACTTTTTAACAAAAGTTATTAGTTTCAGCTACCTTTTAAGTCTAGGATGACTCTTGAATTTTCTTCTTCCTCTCCAACACACACAAAAATCTGTATATTGGTAATTACTTAACATACACACACGCGCACACACACACACACACACAAACACACACACGTGAGGCTAGCACTAATTTACCGCAAAGTAAGGTGAGTTTTTGAATTAGTTAGCTTTCGTAGGATTTTCCAAACATTCAAATTGCATTTGGAAAAACAAAAAGAACTTATTCATACCTCATGCTCATCTCTAAAGTTACTTTTCAATTATTTGCTCCCCATTACACTACTCCCCATTTACAGCATTTGATTGGTCACTCTTCATTTAACACAACTTCGGACTATTTTATAAGTAGGCGGAGCTAACTTTTTACTTTGAACCCTGAAGGCTGCTAACTTTTCACTTTAGCTAGTCATGTTTCATTATCTGTTCAGGCACAGGTAGATGCACTTACCTATTGTGAGGTCGTGAACAGGCTGGAACCGCTTGTCTGTAAACTGCAGGAGGAGACATGACTTCCCCACACCTTAAAGAGGAGGACGCACGCTCAAGGAGTCACGCCGCCCGGGAGCGGTCCCGAGTCGGGGTGTCCGGCACTGGGGAAGGGGAGCCCCGAGCCCCGCCCCCGGCCGCCCTGCCCCCGCCCCCTCTTCACCTAATCGCCCAGCCCACTGAGCCCCGCCCCCACGACCCGAATTGGGAACTTCGAATCCCCGCCCCAGCTATCAGGGCAGTCGCCCGCTGTTTACCTGTGTCCCCGATGATGATGTACTTGAAGAGATAAGCATAAGTCATGGTCCCGTTTCCTCTGGATTCCGGGTCCGCCCGACTTCTACAGCCACTTACCTCCGGCCTGTCTAGCCACTCAATCCGCCGATCTCCAGCCCCTCTAGCCCAGATCACATCTCTATTGCTCTCCCCAGAAATCCTCTCCTGGTCGGAGCGACGGTAATACCCAGACACCGATTCCAGGGTCGCCTGTAACACTCTTATGTGCCATTATCCCACCAAGCTCCAGGGGGCGATAGCTAGCCTTTCCGTCCTTTCGGCCTTCCCGGGTCTGACTCGTAACAGCCCTACCGCGCCCCTTCCAATCAGCGAAGAGCGACGCATGTCCTTGCGGAAGTGACGGCAGTTCCGAGTCTTGTGGGGGCGGTGGGAGCGATGAGGGGACTGAGACGGTGATAGCCGTTGTGTGAAAATGGAGGTAGGAACCTGAGCGCTAAGAAGGCTGACAAGAGAGTGCGACCGACCGGGTTGAAGCAGAGGCGGGAAGCTGGGCGGAGAGGCGGCTGACAGGACGGGAGAGAGCGGGATTTGGGGAGTGTTGTCAGAATGTCGGGGTCAGAATCCGTCGCTACAAGCTAACTCCCTGCTCCCCCTAACTTATCCCCGCGGCTTTCTTTTGGTTTCCAGTTTCCCGGAGGAAATGACAATTACCTGACGATCACAGGGCCCTCGCACCCCTTCCTGTCAGGGGCCGAGGTGAGCACGAGGTGCCGATGCTGGGGGCGGGGGGGAGGGCGAGAGGCAGTGGTGGGGTAGGGCGGTGGGGAGGAGAGGGCGCCAGGGACCGGGGGATGGGAACCAGGGGCCGCGATTGGTGTTTAGAGAAAAGTGGCAGCTGCTTCTAGAGCCTATGAGGACTAAGGGGTAGACCCAGGAAGCTGCTGTCATCAGAAAAGCAGGACGTTGGAAAGCGCTAGCGTATTTCAGAGTGATTCTGGATTTGAAGACTGAATGGAATTGTCTTTCTCTTTACGTTGGGGAGAAATAACTACGACAATCTTGGGGGATTGAAGGAGGAGGAGAATATTTTAGGTAAAGAAATTGGGATGAGAGGAGTTTACCCAGCAGGGGTTAACTGTGAGCATTGTTCATTCTTGAACCAAACTTTGTTAGGGGTCTTTGTTTCATATTAATTTTCTACTCAGTGATAAAAAAAAAGTTAATAGTTATGTTAACGTACATGGTGTTAGCTTGTTTTGCTAGTGAAGGATGAAAGGAAATACGTAGTTGCCAGAAAACATGAAGGAAGTAGAACATGTGTTTCTGTTTGCCAGTGACTCATTGTGGGGAGGTTAGGTCACCTTTGTATGTCAGTTTCCCCAGCTGTCAAATAGCTGTAATAATAGTTTCTTACGATGTTGTGAGGTAGAAGTGATGATTATGGTGAGGTCCTTTCAGTATTTGTAGAAAAGTTTTGTTGAAATAATTGTCATAATATAGATATGTGTCATTTACTTAGGCAAGGCAAAGAGAAAGATGGAATAGACAAGAATAAATTTCCTGTTCTTTGAGAAACTCTGAAATCTTGAGCTTTCTACTGTCTTTTGAGGACTTTAATTTTTTTTTCCCCAAAAGTGGTGTGACCCATTTGCATCAGTTTTTTTTTTTTTTCGTACCAAGAATTCTCAATTGCTGTTGAATGGGCTTATCCTGTAATAAATCCTAACGTTTTCATGAATGAGAATTAAATCGACATGGGGCAATTGCTAGTTTTTAACTTCTTTATTGCTATTATTATTATTTAACTAAGCAGAGGAAAGTGTGAATCAAATGAGCAGCAAATTTAGAAACGATATAAAACTAAAATCTGTCTGATGCTTTGTAGTCTCATTGCCAGTTTCTTCTGAGTGATAGCTCCATGATTTAATTTCATTATTAGGAGTATTGTAAATCTCACATTGGCCATATCCACATGAAAAGTCCATCATTGCCAATTTCTTCTAAATCAGGTATCCAGAATTTAAATTCTTTATTTAGAGTGTTTGTAAATTTCACCTTGGCCTCATCAAGAAATTTTCCAGGTTTGAGTCTATCCTTTGTTTTTGCTTTTGTGACTTTGAGCAATTTTAAAAAACAAAACTATTTTGCCAAGCTCATAACTAAATTTCAGTGGCTTCTTTTAGCCTAGGACTCTGTCATTGTTAACAGTTCTCCTCATTACAATTTCTTCACCTTCCCTTCCCGGTTTTTGGTGTTTTTTTTTTAACCTTTATTTTAATTGGTTTGTGGGTTTTGTTGTATCTGGTCTTACTGTAAGCCGCATAGAACTAGGTAAAGGTAATATTTTAAAATTTTTCTTTTAGAAGAAGAGTGATTTTTAGAGTTTTCTTGCAAGAAAAAGATGTCCACAAAAGTATTGACCTTAAAAAAATTGAAAAATGGGATTTCTTTTAAATTAGTAGTTTCTTTTCATTGAAAGATATCATTAAGAAATTAAAAAGGCACTCCACAGACTGCAAGAAGATAGTTTAATACATGTATCTAACTTATATTTAGAATATATCAAACACTTCTGCACAATAAAAGAAAGAATCCAATTTAAAAATGGGCACAAGAAATTTTTTTTTGGTTAATGTTAGGGATTTATTTATTGAATACTTTCGAAGTGCTGAATTCTTTGCAATGTCATGATGGGAGGCAGTGCACAGTGATGGAAAGACCTCTGTTCAAATCCTATCTCTGTTATTAACTTTTTTTTTTGCCACCACTAGAGTTTTTCTTTTTTTAGTTAGAGCTACATATAATATTATATGTTTCAGGTGTACAACATAGTGATTACACATTTATATAACTTATGAAGTGATCACCCTGATAAGTCTTAGTAAGGACAAAAGATTTGAACACGTACTTCATAAAAGAGGTTATCCAGATTGCCATTAGGCATATGAGAAAGTGTCATCACTCACTAGGGAAATAAAATAATGAGATACCATTGCACAGCCACCAGAATGGTTAAAATTAAAAATACTGACAATCCCACGAGTTGAAAAGGATGTTGGATAAGTCTTAATCATTGCTGGTGAGAGTATAAATTGATTTCAACCACTTTTGAAAACTGGCAGTATCTACTAAAGATAAACATATCTAGGGGTGGTTGGTTAGCTCAGTTGGTTAGAGCGTGGTACTAATAACACCAAGGTTACCGGTTTGACCCCCGCATGGGCCATTGTGAGCTGCGCCCTCCTTATAAAAAAGAAAATGATAAACATATCTACCCTGTGACCCAGTAATTCCACTCCTTGACATATATATATACACACACACACACACACACACACACACACACACATATAAATATAATGAATGTATATATTCACCAAAAATATGTGTATTCACAGCAACTTTATTCATAGTAGCCAAGCACTGGAAACAACCCAGATATCTAGGAATACTACACAGCAATAAAAAAGAATGAACTACTAATAAATGCAACTTGGGTGATCTCAAAAATATATTGTTGAATAACAGAAGCCAGACATAAAAGTAGACACTATCTGAGTTCATTTTTTAGTGAAGATGAGGAATATGAAAACACTAGAGGGCGGCCGGATGGCTCAGTTGGTTAGAGCTCGAGCGGGATGGTGGGCTGCGCCCCCTGCAATTAAGATTGAAAACAGCGACTGGACTTGGAGCTGAGCTGCGCCCTCCACAACTAGATTGAAGGACAACAACTTGAGTTGGAGCTCATGGGCCCTGGAAAAAAACACTGTTCCCCAATAAAAAAAATTAAAAAATTAAAAATATATATATACAACACTAAACAAACAAGTATTAGCGAGTATGTAGAGAAAAGCATTCTCTACATACATTAGAGAATTATTATTGGTGGGATTGAAAATTGGTGCAGCCACTACGCAAAATACTATGGAGTTTCCTCAAAAAAATTAAAAATAGAACTACCTTATGACCCAGCATTTCCCTCCTGGGTATTTATCCAGGAAATCCAAAACACTAATTTGAAATGATATATGCACCCCTATGTTTACTGCACACTACTCACAATAGCCAAGATGTGGAAACAACCTAAATGTCCATCAATAGATGAGTGGATAGAGAAATTGTGGTATATTTATACAATGGAATCTTACTCTGTCATAAAAAGAATGAAATCTTACCATTTGCAACAACATGGTTGGACCTAGAGAGTATTATGCTAAGTGAAATAAGTCACAGAGAAAGACAAATACCATATGATCTCACTTATAAGTGGAATCTAAAGAACAATAAACAACCAACTAAAACAGAAATAGACTCAGAGATAGAATAAACTGATGGTTGCTAGATAGGAGCGGGGTGGGGGGTCGGTGAGAAAGGTGAAAGGATAGGAAGTACAAATTGGTAGATACAAAATAGTCATGGGATGTGAAATACAGTATGGGGAATATAGTCAGTAGTAGTATAAAAACTAGAGTGTCGAATGGGTACTAGACTTATTAGGGGGATCACTTCATAAATTATATCAACGTCTAACCACTACGCTGTACACCTGAATCTAATATAAAATAATATTGAATGTCAACTATAATTTTAAAAAATATATAGTTACGCTATGTAAAGTACAGCATAGGAAATATAGTCAATGGTACTGTAACAGCTATGTACGATGTCAGAGGGGTAGTAGACTTAGAGGGGATTATCATTTTGTGAGGGGTGTAAATGTCTAATCACTACAAGTATGTTGTTTTGTACACCTGAAACTAATAATTTTTTAAAAGACCTTTAAAAAAAGAATATACAATGCTAAACTATGGTGATAGAAATTAAAATAGTGGTATCTGTTCCAGAAGGGAAGGAGTATTGACCAGGAAGGAGTAGGAGAAAAGTCTTTTAGAGTGATGGAAATGTCCTGTACCTTAGATCTAGGTTGTAATTAACTGGATGTTTATATATGTTAAAAATTCATTGAGCTATACACTTAAAATTTGTATACATAAGTTATACCTCAATAAAATAAGAAATAATAATTTTCAAAGTGTAGGTGTCCAGAGAGGCAGGCTTAGCATTTGTTACAGCATTGCTTGAAATAGGGAAGCTGGATAATTTGAAGGGAGTTTAATCTTTCTGTTTCATTCATCTTGACTTTTATATAATGATACTGTGCTTTGAGCACTTTGGGGAAATAATACTCCTATCCTTAAATAGAAAAAGTATTTATAACATTAGAAGCAAGTAATGATTTCAGGCTGAATTATTAAAAATTTCACTACTATGTCTTTAAGAGCACTTATTATTATTATTTTATTGGGGAACAGTGTGTTTCTCCAGGGCCCATCAGTTTCAAGTTGTCATCTGTCAATCTAGTTGTGGAGGGCACAGCTCACTGGCCCATGTGGGAATCGAACCAGCAACGCTGTTGTTCAGAGCTCGGGCTCTAACCAACTGAGCCATCCGGCTGCCCCAAGAGCAATTATTTTAATAACCCACAATACCAGCGTACTGTTGAATAAATAGGTGTTGGATTAGAACAAATTTTAAAATGAATAATCTACACAAGAAACTATTTAAAGAAATATTGGAATGTGTGTTTTGATATGGGGCAATGTGAAATAGGAGGGAAATAGAATTTTTTATTTTTTTTATTTTATTTATTTTTTTTAGATTTTATTGGGGAAGGGGAACAGGACTTTATTGGGGAACAGTGTGTACTTCCAGGACTTTTTTCCAAGTCAAGTTGTTGTCCTTTCAACCTTAGTTGTGGAGGGTGCCTTTCAGCTTCAAGTTATTGTCCTTTTAGTCTTAGTTGTGGAGGGCACAGCTCAACCCCAGGTCCAGTTGCCGTTGCTAGTTGCAGAGGGCACAGCCCACCATCCCTTGCGGGAGTCGAACCGGCAACCTTGTGGTTGAGAGGATGTGCTCCAACCAACAACTGAGACATCCGGGAGGCAGCTCAGCTCAAGGTGCCATGTTCAATCTTAGTTGCAGGGGGCGCTGCCCACCATCCCTTGTGGGAATCGAGGAATTGAACTGGCAACCTTGTGGTTGAGAGCCCACTGGCCCATGTGGGAATCGAACTGGCAGCCTTCGGAGTTAGGAGCATGGAGCTCTAACCGCCTGAGCCACCGGGCCGGCCCGATTTTTTTATTTTTTGGTTCTCTCAATATGTAAGCACCTTTGTTTATAAACTGTAATTTCCGAATTGCTTCCTCCCCCGAAAAGGCCCAGGAATTTAGCAGAGAAGGAAAAAGCTGAGTGAGAAGGTAGCTACATCATGTTTCTGTGTTCTTCTGTGTCCACATCATTTCTTTTTACTTTAATATTTGCTACAGTTTTGTTTTATATTTGACAGTCTAGGATATGATCTAGTAGTAGATGTGCTAAAATAAAATAACTTCCGATAATCCTACAGATCATTTGTGATTTTAAACGAGATTTAGAATCAGTGTCTGTTTATTCTAGCATGTGCTTTGCCCTTCTGTATTCTTAACTCTTTCACTGCGTTGATTTCGTTTTTTTTTCCAAAATGTGTCAAAAAGCCACAAAAAATAGAAAGTTGATATTTTGACTATTTTATGCATTTGATAACATTTTGAGCTGCTTTGTACATAAATGACATGATTTTTATTTTATTTTAAACCTTTGTTATATGGTAATAAATTTACCATTATATTGAATTTTAGCAAAAAATACTCAAAACATATTAAGTGGTATCAATTAGATTTAAGTATAGGTAAATTAGAATCTAATGACATTGATGATATAAAAAAATTTACTTCAAAATGTTACATAGTATGGCATACAAAACATCTTTGTTGTTGATAGTGCAAGCCACAGGAAAACAGATCCGAATGTCGCAGCAAATTAATCATTGTCATTATTTTACTCTTCTTTAAGGAAGAAACAAACAAATAACCCAAATATCCGCCCCCAAAAATACCATTAAAGCCATGGATACTGAATAACAAAGCTGTTTCCAGGGGGTGGTGCACAGAAAGAATGCCTTGTTGATTCCATACAATGGAATCTCTGCATGTCTCGTTTTCTCAGTTTAGTCAATGAGGGCACTGCAGATGGTTTGTGAGGGGTAGTCCTTTGTAGAACACTGGTCTTTTGTTTTGGATATGAATTTTTATTCTTTTTCAGATCTAATTAACAAATAGTATCATTTTCACATCTCAGCAGAGTTGCTTTTTCATTTGTTGTGATAAGCAGAAAAGGATAGGCACATTTTGCTTTGCCCAATCATCCTGTATCTTTTAAAAGAATTGAAAACCACTATTATATAACTATTAATCTGTTACAATAAACGTTTTCCCTGATCCTTTTTTCTGTCCTTGTAGCATTTTTGTTTGTTTGCAAGAGAATTTGGTTAAAAAAAATTGTTGTACCCCCTTCCTGAAAAATGCTCACCTGAATCTAAATTGAAATTTCAGAATCATGGATCTGAAGTTAAGAACTTCCACACAATAGTAAAAATGATGAATTGTGTGCTGAGTAAAGTTCAGCTCATGGGGAGAGTTTTAGTTTTTCCCATCAAGAACTGTCTGCTCCTATGTTCCTTATGCTACTGTCATGTTAGAGCCCAGACAACGACCAAATTTTTACCATGCTAAGTAAAATAGAAGGATCCTTCTCTAGAGGAGAAAAATGTAGAAATGAAGCCATATTGTGTGTGTGTGTGTGTGTGTGTGTGTATCCTTTTGTATTCTAGGAAACTTATTTCTGTTTGCAAATGTGATTCAGAGATTGGGCATTTCACAGATGTACTTTATGCCCCCTTACTTTCTATTAACTGGAAATATTCTTTTTAGCAATATCTTCATTAAAATAAAAATATTAGTGAGACCCTTCCTGGGTCTAGAAAGACCTCAAGGAACTCTTAGGACATATTATTTAATCATGAAAAAAGAATGTGGGTGCCTATTGAATTTGATCGAATCAGTTGATGTTTACTATGCCATGTGACAGATTGATAGAATTGAAAGTTTCTGAAATTTCAAGTACCTATAATTGGTTGGGACAGTGGCAAGTTAATAAAAATTAGGATATTAATATTATCATTAATAACAATGGTTAATAACCGTTATTAAACTTATATATATCAGGCAATGTAATAAGCATTTGTGTACTATATCCCATCAATCCTCATAAGAAAAATATAAGATTACCATTACAATTCCCATTTTATAGGTGAGGAAAGCTCATTCAAGGTCATATTGTAAATGGCAGAGCTGGGACTTGAACCCACATCTCTGACACCAATATCTCTTGCTGTTATTTATAATGCTCTGTTGCTTCAGATGCCATTGTAGTTTTTTTAGCGTCAAAAAGGAACCATAGCATTTTATGTCAGGCATTGATTGGTCTGTTAGCTCTGTGAATGGTGGCCCCATTCAGAAAAAGAATGGATATATTATTATTGTAGTTGGATTGAGAGGAAGTGGTTGAGTCTTTAGCCAGCTGGAGTAATCTTTTTCTTCCTCACTTGCAGAAGGGCTTGGTCAGAGCAAGACTAGAAATTTGCTCAGGAACTGTTAGAAAACCAGTTTGACTTTTGGCTGTACCTATTATGAAGGTTTTTCTCTTCACTATTATCCTTATCTTGTCATTGTTGGGTTTTCCGAAAATCCTGTACAAATGGAAATCTTATTTGTTGTTAACATCATAATTTCTAAAATGGAAAAGAGGTAGGAAATAAGTGCATACATTTTAGAGGGGAATAAGGTTCTGATGACATTTTTTTAGGATCTGTTTCAAAGGAACTTAAAACAACAAAGTATAATTGTCTGGTTGACAATGAATTGCTGTGGTTTAACAGCTCAGATGTAGTAGTCATGAAATAACTGCTATCAGAATCTTTAGAAAGATTTTAAGCATCATAGCTAAACAGGTTATAAAATCTGGATTCTTACTAATGGTGCTGAAAGAATCGTTCATTAGAACAACAGGCATAATAGTTTAAGACAACCAAGATGATAAAGGTCGAAAAAGGATACAAGAATTAAAAACTGATAGTGTTCGCATCCTTGTATGTGCCATATGACCAAGGGTATGAAGAAGAGAGTCTTGTTTGTAAAATTAAATAGGTCCTAAGAAATTGATAACAAAAATAGGATCCAAGCTGGAAAGAGGTACACTGAGAATCTCCAGTACCTAGCCATGTTGTTCATTTAGCAGTATGCACGTCCTCCTTTTTCCTCTAATTCTTTTTCCTTTTTCCCCTCTATAGACATTCCATACACCAAGCTTGGGTGATGAAGAATTTGAAATCCCGCCTATCTCCTTGGATTCTGATCCTTCCCTGGCTGTCTCAGATGTGGTTGGCCACTTTGATGATCTGGCAGACCCTTCGTCCTCTCAGGATGGCAGTTTTTCAGCCCAGTATGGGGTCCAGACATTGGACATGCCTGTGGGCATGACCCATGGCTTGATGGAGCAGGGCGGGGGACTCCTGAGTGGGGGCTTGACCATGGTAAGGGGCAAAACATTTTCAGGCTTACCCAAGCTTATTGGAATGGTGTTAGGGGGACAAAAATGACTCTTTCTTCCTTCCCTGCGCCATGTGGGTATTACTTGTTCCTCATTCTTGTGGCCAGAGGCTCATCAACAAAGATTTAATTTCTTCTTCTGAATGAAATTTATCATCTGAATCAATTGTACTTTAAAAATGGTTTAAAATTATAAAATGTCTAATGTTAACTCTGAAACGAAAAGTGATTTATTGTGATTTTTGGAAAAAGGAAAAGGTTTTTTTTCCGCCTTCTAATATGGCCTTCACATCCATATTCAAATATGAGTGTGAGAGCTGGCACATTGAGAGATTTATTCAGAAACGTTCTCAACCAAACGTATTGACTATGAAATAGTGTGAGTTATACGGATCAGTGTATTGGGCTTCCAGCACATCTCATCAGTAGCACATCTGCATACATTATATTTGATACCAAACATCCCTACCATTAGCCTTATTTACTGTTTGCCTGTGTATTGTAACTTTAAAAGCCATTGTTTTAGGAGGGTAGAAGGAGGAAGGTTTCCGTCACCCTGTGTATCATCACTACCTCCAGATTACTGAATAATTTATTTGCTCTTTAAATGAACTTGTCCAAAATTAAGACTTCCATGGTTATTTTTAGTTATTTTGGAATAGGCCTTTGAGTACAAGAAATGACTTTACTAATTTTTATACTTTATTTAAAAGCTTAATTATGTTTTATACGTAGACAAATTATTTGATGTTTAGAGTTTAAACGGTGATACAGTGTGGGTGAGCGGGGGATTTATAAACTGTCCTGAAGTCAGGGTGGGGGGGAAGAGTGGTGTTTTTTCTATTTAGTGTTTAATTAGTCCTTCTGCTTCTCTCAGGACTTGGACCATTCCATAGGAACTCAGTATAGCGCCAACCCACCTGTTACAATTGATGTACCGATGACAGACATGACATCTGGTTTGATGGGGCACGGCCAGTTGACCACCATTGATCAGTCAGAACTGAGTTCTCAACTTGGTTTGAGCTTAGGGGGTGGCACCATCCTGCCACCTGCCCAGTCACCTGAGGATCGTCTTTCAACCACCCCTTCACCTACTAGTTCACTTCATGAGGATGGTGTTGAGGATTTCCGGAGGGTGAGGCATTCCCTGCCCAAAATCAAATTTGCCATGATATTCTGGGATAAAATTCTTGGCGTACAAAGCTACTCTATCTTCACTCCTGCCCTATCATCTCCTCTGCTCTTTTTTGGGTATGGGGTGCTGCCTCTCAATTTAGTTTATAATGCTCCTCCCAGTCTCCATCTTACTGGTTTTCACATAGTTTACTAATGTCTTAATCCTATTGCCTCTATTTTTAGCACTTCTAAAAATTCCATCCATGTGGCTAGATCATTTCCCCCAAATAAAAGTCCTTTTCTTACAGTTCTCTAGATACGATACTTCCCCTCTTCCTTCTTGTAATTCTTTTTTCTTCCCTGCAGCAACTTCCCAGCCAGAAGACAGTTGTGGTAGAAGCAGGGAAAAAGCAGAAGACCCCAAAGAAGAGAAAAAAGAAAGATCCTAATGAGCCTCAGAAACCAGTTTCAGCATATGCTTTATTCTTCCGTGATACACAGGCTGCCATCAAGGGACAGAATCCCAATGCCACTTTTGGGGAAGTTTCAAAAATTGTGGCCTCCATGTGGGATAGTCTTGGAGAGGAGCAAAAACAGGTGAGCAAATAATGAGGAACTAGTAGATAGTCAATGTTCTAAAAGTTTTTAAGGGAATAAAAACTAAGTTTTCTTTTAACTTTCTTACGTCTTATTTAATACCTGCTCTTTGTTAATGGCATTCATGGATTATCCTTTGTCTTAGAAGCTACAGCCATACAGAGTCCAGAATACCCATATAAAAATTATTAATCATTGATTATTGTGAAAACACTGAATCTAACTTTTCTAAGCTTTGTTTTTTCCACTGTAAAATTAGGCTATTCCTTGGTAGGTTGCGTGCTGTGGCTAACTCTAAAGTCTACTATCAAGTTTGGATTTAGAATTTAGTTTAGGATTTTCTCATTGGCCTACTTTAAACTTGAAAACCACTGTTAATCTCGCTGAATTTAATCTGGATTTCAAAGAAATGAAAAGATACAATTGAAATTGAAGATGGCTATAATTATTACTGTAGACTCTCAGGTTTTATGTCAAAGTGAGTCTACTACTTAATATTTGAAAGAAAAAGATATATTATAGATAACGTGTATCAAATTTCTATTGCTACTTAACAGAGCACCATAAATTTAATGGCTTAAAACAGTGGCAATGTATTATTACTTCTCATGATTCTGTAAATTGGCTGGGTGGTCTTCCTGGTGTTCTTGCCTGGGCTCATTCCTGTGATTGTAGTCAAATGATAAGCTGGTATGGCGGGCCAAGGTGACCTTGTTCCCATGTCTTGCAGTTGGTGCTACCTATTGGCTGAGATGCCTTGGTTCTCCTTCACATGGCCTCTCATCTTCCAAATAGACTAGACTGGCTTCTTTACAGTATGGCAGACATATAGCAATGTTCCAACAGAACAAAAGATGTCCCATTGTCTCTCTGTGTCACTTCACATTTTAATGGTCAAAATAATTCATAGAGTTAACTCAGATTCAAAGGAAGGGGAAATAGGTTTCAGCTTTTCAATGGAAGAGGCATGAAAGATGGGAAAAATCTTGCAGCTACCATTGCAAAGAATTTAACACATTCCTTAAGGGAGAGTACACTGGTTATACACAACCCCAGGCTAAGCAGACTACTCATATAGTTTTGGTAGGATTTGGGTCAGGATTTGTTTTGGTAATAGAAGTGGGCACAGGCTGGTGCTAGCTTTGGAAGAGGAGTTATTCCACCACGACTCCTGTTGATTGGCTGGCTTTCAGATGGCATGGTCACTGGAAAGTCTGCCATGGAGACTGTCTTGATTACTAGCTTTCAGAAGTACATTTACTAAAAGAAGTTGTCAATATTTAGATTGAGATGAATTGCCATTCATTGATGAATATAATCATCAGTCTTTTCTAGGAATATGGGCTTTTTAAACTGTCTTTCCTGCAGGTGTATAAGAGGAAAACTGAGGCTGCCAAGAAAGAGTATCTGAAAGCTCTGGCTGCATATAAAGACAATCAAGAGTGTCAGGTAAGAGGGTTAGGGTGGGTGGATATTTATTTAAACCAATAAAAAAAAGTTTTTGAACTGTTTATTAGCAGTTATAAGAATACTACCAAAAACCTGTGGAACCTATTCACACTGTGTAGTAAAAGCTTAAAAGTATGTAACATGGTTTACCATTGTTTCCATCATAAATCTTGCCAAACAGTCTTTCTGAGTTTATCCCATTGTTTACTTTAGCCAGGGTAACACCTACAGGGTAACACCTGCTCTTTTCCTTTCTTTTTTCTTTTTTTTTTTAAATCTGTGATGTATCTAAAAAAAACAAAAAAATCGGTGATGTAAATTTTGGGAGGTGACTAGAGTAACTGTGTCCCGGGGGAGACAGTCAATTTCCCAATGACATTCTGTTGTTGTTCTTTAGGCCACTGTGGAAACAGTGGAGTTGGATCCAGTGCCGCCATCACAGACTCCTTCTCCACCTCCTGTGGCTACCGTTGACCCAGCGTCTCCAGCACCAGCTTCAACAGAGCCCCCTGCCCTGTCCCCTTCCATTGTTGTTAACTCTACTCTTTCATCCTATGTGGCAAACCAGGCATCTTCTGGGGCTGGGGGTCAGCCTAATATCACCAAGTTGATTATCACCAAACAGATGTTGCCCTCATCTATCACCATGTCTCAAGGAGGGATGGTTACCGTTATCCCAGCCACAGTGGTGACCTCCCGGGGGATCCAATTAGGCCAAACCAGCACAGCTACTATCCAGCCCAGTCAACAAGCCCAGATTGTCACTCGGTCAGTGTTGCAGGCAGCAGCAGCAGCTGCTGCTTCTATGCAACTGCCTCCACCCCGGCTACAACCCCCTCCATTGCAACAGATGCCTCAGCCCCCCACTCAGCAGCAAGTGACCATTCTGCAGCAGCCTCCCCCACTCCAGGCCATGCAACAGCCTCCCCCTCAGAAAGCTCGAATCAATTTACAGCAACAGCCACCTCCTCTGCAGATCAAGATTGTACCTGGACCCACTCTGAAAATGCAGACTACCTTAGTCCCACCAGCTGTGGAAAGTAGTCCTGAGCGGCCCATGAACAACAGCCCTGAGGCCCATACAGTGGAGGAAACCTCTCCTGAGACAATCTGTGAGATGATCACAGACGTCGTTCCTGAGGTGAGCCTGTTTTCAAGTCTTTAGACCAGTGGAAATGTATAAGAGCATTTTTGGTTGATCCAATAAAAGGGGAGTTGCTTCTCGACTGTGACTGTCCCATCCATGATACTATGTAGTGTTCTTGGTGAGAAGCATTAAAAGGGCCTCCTGTCCTAGACTGCTCCTTAACTAAGCAGAGTACTGTAGTTCGACTAGAGGTACAACCTAGGCCCAGAGTTATTTTTTGGTGGTATCTACCCAAGGATCCTAAGCTTTGGATGCAAGTCCTTCCATTTCTCCTATATCTGGACTGCTGGGCTTGATGTTTTTAAAATTGGGGGATGGACAGGGGATATAGCTAGGAAAATTCAATTGGTTCATATCAGTGAATCCAAAGTGATATAAACAGATGCCAATTACCCTAATTTTAACTTGTACATAACCAGTAGTCATTTTAAAATATGGGTTTGTTGAGACTAGTATCACAATTGAAGCAATAATTTTAAAGAAAAGTAAATAATACCCAGGAAAAAGTAAATAATACGTCAGGAAGAAACTGAATCTCCAAGTTGTTTTTTCCTTTTGCTAACGGCACATTTTGTCTTCTCTTAGCCCTATGATCTTAGTTGAGGTGACCCAACCTCTACTCACATTCTTTTGATATTTAAAGAGGAATATCATTCAAATGTAGAATAAAGTCAGTGATGAGTAAGATTAAAGAGCGCAGTGACCCACCACGCACATGTAAAACTACTACCGTGTTTCCCCGAAAATAAGACCTAGCCGGACCATCAACTCTAATGCATCTTTTGGAGCAAAAATTAATACAAGACCTTATATCATATTATATCATTATTATATATTATAATGACCCAGTCTTATATTAAAATAACACCAGGTCTTATGTTAATTTTTGCTCCAAAAGATGCATTAGAGCTGATGGTCTGGCTAGGTCTTATTTTCTGGGAAACATGGTAGTCGGCCCTCCACTTTCACAGATTCCCAGCTGTGGATTGAAAATTCAGTTCACCTTTGAACTGCACAGGTAAATGCATACGTATGAGTGGACCAGCGTAGTTCCAACCTGACTTGTTAAACGGTCAACTGTAGGAGCTTATGGCCAGCATTCCCCCGATGGGAAGAATCTTGTTAGTCTGCTTGGCAAAGTTCTAAAGCCAGATGTAGAGGTGGAGACCAAGAATTCACCCTGTGGAATGTTTCTGCCATATGTGAGGGATTTTAACACCTGTTTCTCCATTGCGTCCCAGACTTGACTAGTAGCTGACTAGTAGGTAGCAAACCTAATACATCTTTGGTGCTCTCTTCCTCTCCTAGGTTGAGTCTCCTTCTCAAATGGATGTTGAATTGGTCAGCGGGTCTCCTATGACACTCTCACCGCAGCCACGATGTGTGAGGTCTGGCTGTGAGAACCCTCCGGTTGTGAGTAAGGACTGGGACAGTGAGTACTGCAGCAACGAGTGTGTGGTGAAGCACTGCAGGTGAGTTCCTTTCTCTCCGCATCATGTAAGTATTGCTAAATTCAGTGTTGGGAAACGTGATAACCCTGAGCATATCAGTGTTACCTGATCTTAGGTAGAGTAGGTTGCTATATAGATGTCTGATTATAGAGGCTATTATAGAAACATTCTCCAGCCTAAAAAGAGCTTACATTTGTCACATAGACAAAGATGACAAAATGAGCAGTTCACACTTTTCAGGTACATTACCTTTATGTATGCTCTTTAAATGTATGATGATGCATTAAGCAGTTAGTGACTAGGAAGATAGCTTATCTCCTTAGTGCAAATCAGACCATTTAGGGAATTAGAATTTGAGGAGAAATGGGTAAGTGGTAAGTAGCATGGTAAGGTGCAAAGTATGGCAGGAGTGGGAAGAGTGGGGGAGAGGTCCTGAAGATTTTGCCCATCTCCTCAAGTTTTCCTGAGATTTACCTACATCCATGAAACGAAGCATTGGTATTTCCTATCCCAAATCCTCTTCAGTAAACTAGGATTGCCTATACTTCTGACTTTTAGGCCCATTGCCCTAATATTCCTACTGGGTGATACCATCTGACCTTGATGCTACAAGAAATTAACTGGGAACTTCTTTAAGATAGTTTTAAAAAATACAGAATTGTATACCTGAAATTTATGTAACTTTACTAACAACTGTCACCCCAATAAACTTTAATTTTAAAAAAATGAAAGAAAAAAAAGTTAAAAAAGAATCTATCTAAGCTGCAATTCTAAGTTTGTGTGTCTTTTTCTCTCTTAGGGATGTCTTCTTGGCCTGGGTAGCCTCTAGAAATTCAAACACAGTGGTGTTTGTAAAATAGTCCTTCCTGTTCTCCAAGCCAGTGAAGATTTATCTGCTAGGAACACGTACAAGAGCCTGTTTTCAAAACTCAGTCTGGGTTTCTGGTAGTGCCTGATCTCAAGCCATGATGGTTCTTCATGCTTCTCCCCTTATTTCAACAAGGGGCCAGGCTATGGAGCAGGGCCATTGAGTTTGCTGTAGTCTGGAATTGCTTTTTACTTTCAAGTACAAGCAGAAATGCCAGTAATAATAGCAGAGGAAAGGGTGAAGGGAATATGGACAAGCAGAACATCGGGGTGGTGGTGGTGGGGTTGTTTAAAGAAACTTGTTGGTATAATTGTCATAGGACTTCTCTAAAAGATTATTAAAATTACGGAAGAGTACACAGCAGCTTTGAACCTGTCATTGTGTGCATCCATTTTAAAGGGGATAGAAGGCTGAATTAAAAGTTACATACACTCTTATACAGAGACCTGTTATCATCATATCTATGGTTTTCAACACAGTAGGCACACCGGGCTGTCGGGACAATAACGTCACCCAGTTTTTTAATTCCTCTTTACAAATAGCATTTCTGGAGTCAGTGTCCCTCCTTACCTAAGTTATCACAGTTTATCAGTGTAACAAGCAGAACGCTTCATCCTTAAATTAATAAGGGGTTAATAAGGGGTTTCACCAAACTGTACAGAAGTTGTGTTCACTTGTGTTTGATGAAATAACTTTTAAAAGATAGACCAGAGGTGTTTTCACTTACATAATACATGTAGGCTAATTCTCTGCACATATGGCACTTACTTAAATCGACTGTGCTTATTTCATTTTTCTTGGAAACGAACGAGTAAGAGACTAGCAAAGCCACAGTTGTAACAGAATAAACAAGCGTTTAGAGCATGATAGCTCTAGTGATAACCTTAACTCAGATCTTACCGTGAGAAATGCTGTCCCGGGAACCCCCTTCTTGATTACCATGTTCATATATTAGTTGCTAATAACTTTGATCCTATACTGTATAATCAACATTTTAATGCTTTCCATGCATTCATTTAGTTTGAACCCTTACAACAACCCACGAGGTAGGTAATATCCCCAGTTCACATATCAGGAATCATACTGAGAGAGATGAGTTACATAAGATCACATACTATTAAGTGGCAAAGCTAAAATTTGACCTTGAAATCCCAACTACAATATAAACTTTTATTTAAATAAGGAAAAAAGCTATTGTACAAATATTGCTCTTCAGGTGCAGCCTGTAGAGCCATGGCTATGGATGCTTAGCTTTGTGAGGAAGTGCTTCTATAGATTTTTAGGTTTAGAGATGATACCATCTGGATATCTTTGCTTGAACCGGGCAACCACATCTGGATCTAATAGGTGGATCCCATCCAGTTGGTTTCCAAGGGTGATCCTGAAGCAAGGGGAAAAATGGAGCAAACCAAAAATCCTGGAATTAAAATGCTTAATATTGTTAAAAGATGCATACCTTTTATTAATACTGCCTATCATTTCATTGAATATTCATGCCAATTATTTTAAAAAGACCTTGATATTAGATTAAGATACGGTAGCCTGACTGGTTAGGAATTGGGCACAGATTCTGGTGTTAAAACACAGGATCTGCATTGCTGAAGGGTTAATAACTGATGGCTAACCAGGCCTACTTCACAAAGCTGTTGCTGCCAGTGAGTGTTCTTTGGATAGTAAAATGCTAGCAGGATGTCTTTTAAAGCTCTACTACAGGATGAAAGATACTAAAATTGCTGATACATTAAATAGATTCTTAGTTAACCACCAGGGGGCAGATTCAAAACATCCCTAGAATAACTGAAGATCTTTAGGTGGCAAGAGAGTGGAGACCCTAGAAAGCAGTGGTTTGAGTCCCAAAACCTGTTGGGTTTCTAATGAGTGTTGCAGAATCCCATAAAACAGCTGAAATATAAGCTTAAGCGGTTCACGAATCCTCCGAAACCCATTTACAGACTACTGCAATATGAGGCAAAGCTCTACTAACTTGTCCTTACTAACTTGTCCTTGACGATAAATAGTTTTGCCCTTGGAGACATGCATGTTCTCTGGTCACCTACCAGTTGGGTTGCACATTGTGTGGTCGTCCAAATAACTCAATCTTCCGAGTGCCAGGGGATAGTCTCTCAATCATGCCATAGATTTCATCTGGTTTATGACTGGTAGAACGAACCTAGGAAATAAAGGCTCCAGCTACTTTTAAGTTACCCAGGATTGCAATTCTAGCCCTTTCCATTATGTATGATCCAAATGATAAGAATACGCCTGACCTGAATAACTGATACCAATTAGAATGTGGAAGCTGTGGAGGCCTGGGACAGTACATACCTCAGCTACGATCACATCACAATCCAGACCCTGGTTGAAGCCTTGGGGATTTCCTTTGACACCAACCTGCTCACCACAGACAAAAGATTACCTTATGAAACCCCAGTATATGAACTTTTTCTCAATAAGAAATCAAACAATTCCTCTTTTTCCTCCACCTAATGAATTGGGTCCGACTGCTGCTCACCAAGCAGTGCTCCTTCCCATGGTTCAACCAGTGACCTGTACGGCCCGTCCGAATGATACGTTGCAGTTGATTTGTCTTCACCCAGATAATTTCATCTACCCGTTCATAACTGTGGGGCATAAAGAAAGAGAACTAGAGCTTTAATAAGGCTTTCAGTTTACGAGTAATACCATTTACAGAGGCAAGGAATCAAAGGGAGAAGATACAGATAACTATAGCAATGTATGTGTTTAGTTCCCTCAAAAGAAAGCAACAGGATGATTGCTACTTACCCCCAGAGGTTCAGACATTCTCTGCCCAATTCCATGGCCCTAGAAAGAAATAAGGGTTAAACAGCTACTTCCATGCTCGTATTTTTAACTCCCTTCAAGATATATAAGTGTTATTTTCAGTAGACATTCAGTGAACATTTACATGCAAGACATCACTAGGGCAAAGGATGGATCTAAGAATGTCAAGATAAAACATATCCTCAATGGTCTTACCTTTCACAAGGAACAAATGGAGAGTTAAATAGAATTCAAGGTATAATTTATGTCATAAACAGGCATTAGGTCTCAGTAGAAAATAAGGCTGACTCAACCATGTATTTAATAGCATGGGTAAGAAAACCCAGGATTTTATGCCCACCCAGTACTCACTCTGTGCTATATCTGCCCATAACTACGTATCTTTGAACTGCATTACCTGCCTGTGACCCAGAGGAAGAGAAAGCCATCATCCTGCAGTACTGGTATGTTGAGCCTGCGCATCTCATCATCTGTCAGGGTCCCATAGGGCAGCTCCATGTGAATATCCCAGGGTGGGTCAGCCATCACAACTGCAAACTTGCCCAAGATACTGACGTCCAGGTAGCGGATATCACAACAGATCCACTGCATGAGGTGGTATTTGGTCATCTTCCCTTCCTCCACTCTCAGATTCATGGCCCCAGTCCCTCTTTGCCATTTGATTTTCCTACTCCCTTCTAAGCATATCTGTCCCACTCCATTCCCAATCAGCAAGACAGAGTACTGATTATGCCCTGCTTTCCTACATGTATGGCTGCCCTACTTAGATATAAGTCCATAAACTGAGCTAAGTTTTCTGAGACGACAAGTACCTGAGGTGGGAAGAGTCGATCTGCACTGGAGTCACCTCCGACACTCTGTGTAAGAGCAAGCTCCTGGCTTGGTGTATGGTCTTTGCTCCCAGGAGCCTCAGAATCCATGCAAGCATCAATTTCATAGTGAACATACTTGCAGGTATCCATGTGGAAACACGTGTTAAGGAAAGAGCAGTCACCTAATGACTCATCAGTGTGTTTATTAATGATTCGTCTGGGGAAGTAAAAAGGGAGAAGCAGAATCAAGATGGTGTTCCAGAGTTAGGTCCCATAGTTCAAATTCCAAATTGTTTCAAAATTTCCAATTTTTAACCCTCTCCTAATTTTCTCTATCGTTAGAGCTTTCTCTAAGAGTTTTCAGAGAAGAGGAAGGCAGGTGACATGGAAATCCGTAATTCACACTAAAGAAGAGATTTAATTCCTCTCTGAGCCAAGACATACCTGCCGTATCTTACAACAGGAAGGACGGAAGGGCTCGCTGGTTATAGCGGTACAAAACACTGACCTACGAGCCCAGGGCCCTGTTTATCCTGGGATCATCTTCCTTCCAGAGAACTTTCACTGTGGCTCAGAGACAGAGATGCCTTGCTATTGCAAGAAGAAAGGGCCATTAAAAAAAAACCAAAAACCTCTCACATCTATTTGGGAGTACAGCTTGTATTCTCTCCCACAGAACACTACTTCCAAAAGTATACCTTCAGAGTCTGGAGGTGTTAGACAAACCATGTGAAAACCTTTTAACAACAAGATTAAAGACATAACCCCAAAGACTGGAAGGAAAGTGCTGAAAAGGAATGACTACTTCTTGGAGACCCATCCCATCTCTCCCCTCCCAAGAGACCTGAAGTGCAGCTTGCGACAGGGCCGATCAGCATCACTGGCTTTCATGCACTCCTCCTTGGTTCCATAGTCACAGAACTCTTGCACTTGGGCCCGACCTCGTGACCGAAACTTTTCAACAATGGATTGTTCCTTGGCTGTTGTAGTATTCAATAGCTCTAGGATCTCCTGACTGACCTGTGACAGAAGAAGCCTTAGATTTCAAAGAGTCTGTAGATAAAATGAGCCCTTAAGCCATCTCTATAAACTACTTGACAATAATGCCCACCAAAACTATCTATATTTATTAGGTACCAAACCCAGTAACAGTGCTAAGCACTTTACTGTTTAGCTCCAAGTCTACACAATAATTCTATAAGGGAGGGTACTCTGGTTATCCTCATGTTACAGATGAGAAGACTAAGGCTCAAGAGAAGGTAACTTGTTCAAATGCACACAGCTAGAAGTAGCAAATGGATGGGAACTCATGTGGGTCCAATATTTATACTCAGAACCATGATACAGTTAAGTTCTTACTTAACATCATCGATAGGTTGTACGACTTTAAGCAAAATGATGTATAATGAAACCAATTTTACCATAGCCTAATTGATATAAACAAGAGTTCCTACAGCATCTCATTAAATGTGACGAAATCACTTTGAACGAAACGACCTTATTCAAGGACCTGCTGTACTGGCAATTCACATTGTCTAATCAATTTCTATAATTACTGGTCCATATGACTATCCTCCAGTATTCGTCTCCATTCATCTCCCTCTATTTCTATATTTGGATTCCTCTTCTCTTGATCTCATGGTTCTTCCAAACAGATGACAAAGATTCTCTAAATCAATTTTTCAACACTGGCATTATTCACATTTTGAGCCAGATAATTCTTTGTAGTGTAGGGGTTGCCCTACTATGACTGTAGGATGCTTTGGCAGCATCACCTGCCTCTACCTACTAGATGCCGGTAGCACTCCCATGTTGTGACAATCAAAAATGTCTCCAGACATTGCCAAATGTCCTGTCTGGGGAAGAAGAGGGGCAAGATCATCCCCAGGTGAGAACTGCTGCTCTAAACCTTCAATTCTAATAATTGTTCCTTGCCCTAGGAGTAAATTCCTCTCAACCAAAGCTATAATTCAAAGTGTATGTGTAAAAGCAATTCCATCTGCCCCTACCTTCTTGCTCTGTTGTTCCTTAGTAGACTGTTGGTTCAGAAGGCTTTCTATCTCCAGATCAACATCTGATGCAGCATGTTTTCTTGATTTCTTGGCTGGCTCCTTAGCTGCTTCTGATGCTGAAGAGGCCAGACCACAGGCCAAAGAGCTAGCAAAAGCAGCTGCTGTGGTTGAGTCCTGTTCTGCACGCCGCTTCTGCCCTGTAATAGTCCCTGTGACCTCCCCAGGGCCCTTCTTTTCTGCCACAGCGCCCATCATGGCAGAGAGCTTTGAATGATCTGCATAGGTCACAAGAGTGGGATGTGCATCATCTTGTAAGAGACCTCGCTTTACCTCAATCAACTCCTGAGCTGCAAACTTCTGTAGGAGGCTTTCCACCCCATCTTGAGTAGCAGGGGCATCTGGCTAGGGAAGGAGGGGAGAGCAATAAGACAGTGACCATGAACCTAAGAAAAGAAGTGCTAGATCCCAACCCTGTTTTATCAGGTCATTACCGTGGAGATGGCAAGACGGATGGACACAGCATCAGTGGGCAATGTTAGGGCTAGATCAGAGAGGTGGTGTAGCAACTTCTTCTCTAATTCGGGGTCTGTAGCTAATTCAGGAACTGCTGAAGCTGTGCTGGGCTTAGAGCCACCAGAAGTGGGTGCAGCAGGCACTGGGCTGTCACTGCGGAAGGTTGGCGACAATGCTGCCTCTGGATTCCGTAGATCTAGGCGTGAAGAGAAGTGAAAATGAAAAAGGGCAACCACTGTCACTATATACATTCCCCAGGAGTCAAATTCTCCAGCATTCTACAGGATACAGTTCTTTCATTTCATGTAAGAAATCCTCTGACCACATTTAGCACGAGATAACTTTTCCTCAATCATACTCAAGAATTCACTGCTTTCCCAATATAATCCTCAATTTTTCTGGGAACAGCTTACGTTCTCTCTACTGGATAAGAAGTATTTTTCTAATTCCTTGTCCTTGCGTGCTTCAAAGGAAATAAATGAGCAACATGGTAGATAAAAATGTCCACAGCACTTCCATTCAAGTCATTCTAAATGACAACTGATAAAAATCAACCTAAATTTAAAAGCCAGAAATATTTTCAACAACCTAAGCTGTAATCAGATGTTGAGAAATGGAGTTTGAATTTTTATGAATTAAGGCCACTGGACAGCAGAGGGTATACAAAAATGACAGTGTTGGACGTTAGAATGATGTAAGCTTTAACATCAAACAGAAAAATCTTCTAAAACTTTGCTGAAGCCCTGCTCACATGATATTTCCTAACTATTTTTATCACCTAATCTACTACTTCACATGCTGGGTAGCGAAGACTTAAGAATATAAAATTAGGACAAAATATTACCATTGGAAAAGCCTAATACCTGTGATTATTAAGTTAAAATACAAGTGAAATATTCAACTCTCAGGACTTATACTGGATATAAGTGAGCCATTAGTTAACATTCAGAAATATTTTGGTTACTTAGAAATTTCCACTCTAGGAACTTTAGTAAAATTTGACTGAGAAATTCCAAGGACAATGGAGCTGAACTACAACAAACACCTTGCTGAAACAGTTACGTTTTATGAAAATAATTTACATTCTATTTGGAAAACAGACTCCACAACTCCACATTAGCTGGAAATGTTAAATAATTGACATAACTTTCTTCACCTTGCTTACTTATGATCCCTTTATGTTCTGCTCAATCTTAGACTATTGTTTTAGTAAAGAGGTGCTGTACACATGGAAAGGTCATGGAAACACTATGAAGATCTGGATGAAAAAGAGTTTGAGAGCAACTGACCTCAGCTAAAAATATGTAAGAAATATAAGTGACAATTACTACTCAGCTTACTTGGAAGACTACAGGCAAAAATCCTGCACTGAACAGGATTGACTCAGTGACTACAGAAGTCCCTTGTAATTCAGAGATTTTACAAGTTTAATATATTTGAGTTAAAATACCACAATTATAATTTACACTACGGTCAAACTGAGTTTTGTGTCAGTCAAGTTTAAAAATTTTTTGAAGTAACCAAAAATTTATTTCATTAAGCAACCTAACTATGCACAATCAATGATAAATTTCATTAAGGCAGAAGAAAAAGAAACACAAGGTGTTTTAAAATTAGGATTTCAGGCATTACATCCACAAATTGTTTTATACATTATATATTGACCCTTATAAAGGATGCCAAAGGGAGTAAATTATGTTAAGCTATTAATATAAAGATTCTGATAATAGAAACGGGCTAAAGGAAGATATAGGTAAGTTCTAAATCAATACTTAGCATATAGATCCTTTACTATGTTATGCAGTTTTGAAATTTTTAATATTTTAAGCCATAAATTATCCAACCCCCCCCCACACACACACTATGTTCAAATTTTGTGCCAGGCACCTTGTAATACGCTGTTGTCATTAGTATGAGTTTTATTTTGTTAATAAAGGCTTAAGCTCCCAAAGACAATCCCTATTACATCTTTTTTTAAAACCACTTTACTGAGGTATGATTGACATCTAAAAAGCTGTATATATTTAATGTATACAACTCAGTGACTTTGGAGAGAAGTATACACAACCATGAAACCATCAAAACCATTGAGGCCAAAGGCATATCCCAAAGTTTCTTTCTGCTGCCTTTATTATTATTATTTGTGTGTGGTTAGGCCACTTAACCTAAGATTCACCCTCTTCGAAAATGTTTAAGTTTACACTACAGTATTGTTAGCTATAGGCACTACGCCGTATAGATCTCTAGAACCTATTTATCTTGCATAACTGAAACTTTGTACCCTTTGACCATCACCTCCCCATTTCCCCGTCCCCCAGTCCCTGGCAATCACCATCTTGCTCTCTACTTCGATGACTTTGACTATTTTAGATTGTACATCTCAAATATGTTCTAAGTGAGATCATATAATATTTGTCTTTCTGTGTCTGACTGACTTATTTCACTTAATATAATGTCCTCCAGGTCCACCCTGGCAGGATGTCTTCCTTTAAATGGCTGAATAATATTCCACTGTATGTATATTCCACATTTTCTTTATCCATTCATCCATCAATGAACATTTGGTTGTTTCCGTATCTTGGCTATTGAACGTCACGCTGCAATGAACATGGGTGTTCAGGTATCTCTTCAGGATCCTGATTTCAATTCTTTTGAGTACACAGAAGTAGGGCTGTTGGATCATATGGCAACTATTTATTTTTTGAGGAACCTCCATACTGTCTTCCATAATGGCTATACCAATTTACAGTCCCACCAACAGTGAATCAGAGTTACCTTTTCTCTTTACCAACATTTGCTATCTTTCAATTTTTTTAATAATAGCCATCCTAACAAGCATGAGGTAATATCTCATTATGGTTTTGACGCGCATTTCCCTGATTAGTGAGTTGAATACCTTGTCGTATACCTGCTTACATCTCTATGTGTTCTTTAGAGACTTACATTACATCTTGATTTTGCATATTTTGCTTGTTTCTTGCAATGTAATGCAAAAGAAAATAATGAGTGTTGTCAGTAATTAAAATAAATGTCAAACTACTGAGCATTTTCTATGATTTCAAATTTTCAATCAGTGCTTCAGAAACATTCTTATTAATGTAATCTAATCCAAATTCTGTTTAGGAACATACTTATTCACTACCATACTATTTTTTCATTATTGCCAAAAAAAAAAAAAAAAAAATTGTTCTTGAGACACTGGGTTTAAATATGCAATAATACCACATTATTTTTTTTTAAACATTTTCTCTATTAAGTCTATTTTGAATGAAGTCCGGGAGCTAACAGTTCAAAAAAAAATAACAATCCACTTTACATCGTTACATCTGCTATTATACTTAAAATAATAATATATAAATTTGGTTAGATGTTAATAATGTTCTTGATTTCTTTCCTACCAACTTTTCATGCAAATGTTATTTGCTATTTCTAAAACAGACTACACTTTTTTCATCTTGACTTTCCACACCCTATCAGACATTATCTCTGAGAAAAAGCACTAATTTTGCTGATTTTAGTGTTAATAAACTGAAAATGTGTTTTTAAAAATTAAATTTATTGGGCAACGTTGGTTAATAACGTGTAAGTTTCAGAAGCACAACTTTATAATACAACTGTGTATTCCATGTGTACTCAAGAAAATGTGCTTTTTATAATTAACTACTGATACTATCAAGAATGTAATCATATGAACATTTCTTCTTATAGAGTAACAGAATTTAGATGTTCTTTGAGTAATGTTTCTTAAAGTAAGCAAGAAATCTATATAAAAGGAACCACTAAACATACATTTTCAATCTCTGGAACTAGATTTTTTTTTTCCTGTTTGATTATTTGACTAATCACTTGTTTTAATACTGCTCTTTTAAAAAAACAACCTGGGGCTGGCCTGGTGGCTCAGGCGGTTGGAGCTCCATGGTCCTAACGCCGAAGGCTGCCGATTTGATTCCTAAATGGGCCAGTGGGCTCTCAACCACAAGGCTGCCGATTTGACTCCTCGACTCCCCCAAGAGATGATGGGCTGCGCCCCCTGCAACTAACAATGGCAACTGGATCTGGAGCTGAGCTGCGCCCTCCACAACTAAGATTAGAAGGACAACAACTTGACTTGGAAAAAGTCCTGGAAGTACACACTGTTCCCCAATAAAGTCCTGTTCCCCGTCCCCAATAAAATCTTTAAAAAACAACAACAACCTGATGATATGATTCTGGTTATGAATCTATGTTAGTAACACTTCCTGGGAGTTTTCTTTTCATGACAACCAGGACACTGGAGCTGAAAATATCTCTTTTAAGGTTACCAGAAGGAGGGGGGATCATGTTTAATGTTGTGGAAAAATTTAATAGCTAATTAATGCAACTTATTTATGGATGGGCTTTAACCACTCTGCATTCCCTGAAATGACATGCAAATTTTTGTATGTGTGTATATAAACTAATAATAATAATAAATATACATATTTATTTATTTATTTATTTATTTTGGGGAAAGATTCCAATGTTTTATCATTCTTAAAATGGGTTACTATCCAAAAAAAGATTAAGAACAGCTGGGTTCCAACTTCTTCAAAAAGTATTTGTTCATGTATTAATTCAATACATTTACTGACCATTTCCACTAGGCTGGCAACAATGTTGACACGTACTTCTAATCTAATGAAAATTGTGTGTGTTGGGTTCAGCAAAATAATACATAATACTTGAGTTTATTCTTTGGTTAAGAGCTCCACTGCATATAAATAAAATGTTAGCTTGAAGATAGAAAAATATGTCCAGTCTACTGATTTGCTGACCCCTAAAATACATCAACATCTTTATGCACATCTTCAATCTCACTAATGAAATACAATGAGCAGTTCACATATTTACCATCTACTAAGCTTGGCCATGAAATTTTGTTTCAATTAAAATAAAGATTTATTGAGAGTAACAGTCTTCATTTCAAAAAGCTGTACTTTATGGAAAAGAGTATGGTGGTTCCTCAAAAAATTGAAAACTATAGGTATTCCACAGCTTCATGAAAGTTCACTTTATGCCACTTTGCTTTTATGAAAGACTTACATTAGTACCTATTCTTGCTAACCAAAAAAAATCTGAAAATTTTCACTTTTACGAAAAAAAGGCGAAAAGCAAATATAGCGTGATGTGTCCCTAACGCAATTGCTTTTTCACTTTATGCCACTGTGGCTTACAAAAGGCTTTACAGGAACGCTCTACTTTTGGATGGGGGAGGGAGGATATACCATAAGATCCAGCATTTCCACTTCTGAGTATATATATCTAAAAAATTTGAAAGCAGAGTCTCAAAGAGGTATTTGTACGCCCATGCTGACAGCAGCATTATTCACAATGGCCAAAAGTGTCCACCGATGAATAAATGGACAAACAAAATGTGGTATAGACACACAATGGAATACTATTCAGTCTTAAAAAGGAAATTCTGACGAATGTTACAACATGCATGATGAACCTTGAGAACATTATGCTAAGTGAAACAGGCCAGTCATAAAAAGACAAATAATTTATGATTCATTTATATGAGGTATCCAGAGTCATCAAATTCATAGAAACAGAAAGCATTGCCAGGAACTGGGGGGAAAGGAGAACAAGGAATTGTTTAAGGGGTACAGAGTTTCAGTTTTGCAAGATGAAAAGTCCTACAGACTTTTGTTATGTGTCTTTATTATGTGTATTTTGACACAAATTTTTAAAAAGTTGTACTTTAGGCCGGCCAGATGGCTCAGCTGGTTAGAGCGCGAGCTCTCAACAAGGTTGCTGGTTCAATTCCCGCATGGGATGGTGGGCTGCACCCCCTGCAACTAAGACTGAGAACAGCGACTGGACTTGGAGCTGAGCTGCACCCTCAACAACTGGATTGACGACTTGACTTGGAGTGGATGGGTCCTGGAAAAACACACTGTTCCCCAATATTCCCCAATAAAAATTAAAAAAAAAAAAAAAAGTTGTACTTTAAAAATGCCAAGCTAACAAAGGTGTCCCAGCTATTCTTTGTCCGTATTAATTTGCATTCATTAATGACATGGATACATTTTAGTTTATTTAATCTCCTTATCTTTTAACATTGGCTCGTTAGTAATCAAGTAAGGATCAGATTTCAGTAATGCTATAAAAACTAAGGTGTGGTAGGAAAATTTTTATTTCCTGTGTGAAAAATACTTAAGGATCTTAACTTTAACCAAGTCTTGTGTTGCATCTTACATAACAACTTAATTAATAAACTAGTAGAATGTGTTTCACGATGTTTTCCTAAGAATCCTACATTCAAAGAAATATCTTCTTTGGAAAAATCAAAATAACTGAAAGAACAGTGATGGGCTGGGTTAATTTGTGTGTTTCATTTCTGCTTATTCACACCATACCAAATGGGCCAAAGCTCTAGGACAGCAGACAACATATATTTAATTACAACCTCAAAAATATTTTTACAGGCGTCTTAACCATATTATTAAGTGGATGTACTAGGAATCTTAACAATATATTATTAGGTGGATATACAAGTCAAGAAGTATTAATATTTATACCCAAAAAAGAATATTTACATTCAAGGGAGAATACAATCTTGTCAAAATTATTAAACATGCTAAGCAAGGACCTGGATGAAGTATCGAGGCTCCAGTGGTTAGGTTTGCATATGGCATAAAGTACACTCTCACGGTTTTAAAACAAGTAATTTCATAGATCATTTTGTTAAAGGATACAACTACTTGAATCCTCAAGTCCCCTTCAAATTGCTACTGCTGAAGGGAAAACAAATTACTCCATACTATAATTAAATATCTCCAGAAAAAATGCACTTACCCAAGGCTGTCACATCTTTCTACATTGCAAAAGAGGCCCAGGGGACTAAAACAGAGTGATAGGCTATCCATGTGGAGAATATGGGGAAGTGACAGAACAAGCCTACATACATTACCTTGTACTGAAACACGTATATTGAAAAGTCAATAACCTAGTGTCCAAATATTGAGTTTTTAGTTATAAAAGAATGGAACCATCAGCCCCTCTTCTTCTCAGCTGATTGAGCAACTCACCAGGATAGCCCACATCCCACTGCTGCTTTCCTAATGACCACTTAAAGGATTTCTTCAACAGGTTCCATAGAATACATGTTTCTCTGATTTCTCTCAAATATTACCCAAATACAATCTGTCTTGCAACAATGTTATTTATTCAATGCAAATCAGTTCATATGCAATTGGTAAATAAGGGATGTCAAAATAATAGAAAATTTGTTGGTTCACATGTGATTTTTCTCATCATGCTAATGTTTTGAAGTGGTCAGGGCAAATATTTTCACAGTTAAACAGAAAATTTTAGCAATATACAAATACCTTAAGAAAAAAAGGTCAGAATGCTATAGAAATGCCTTTTTATGGAAATATAAGCAAAGACAAATAAAAAAATCACACATCACACACTGTATTAGGAAAAATAAATAGCAAAATGCTTTAGGCCATCTGCATTGGAGAAAGAGGTGAAAATCAACAGTAGATTAACAACCATAGGTTAGAAAGACCCAGGTATAACTTTTGAAATTAGGAAACCCTTGGTGGCTGATAAAAATGTACCCAAAATTATACTGCATATATATTAATAGTATCCTTTAATCAGAAAAAATCTTGTACATCATTATCATCTATTTATGCATTATCATTTTAGAACCCAGAAATCAAAGACATTGATGCTTAGATGACTTTATCAAGTTTAAGTAACTAATGAGTGAAATTATCAAGTCTGGGTATCTGGACATCCAGAGTAGTGTCCTTTCTATCATGCTATTACTTAGAAATTTTAAGATACTGTTTAAAAATATTTTTCTAATAAAAACATTAAATTAAAAAAAAAAGGTTTTAAAAAATCTAAGTTGCTGGTTTGGTGGCTTCAAGAAGTGCTACACTTTGCACTATGTTAAGCTATCTGGGATAGATGAAGAAAATGCAAAGGTATTTCCCTTGGTTAAACAAAAACAGACTAATGGATGGAAGCAGAAGTAGGAGTCCCAAGGTATAGACTATGGGGATGGAATGATTTTCATTATATATCAAAACACCAGTGAGATTTAACTATGCTAGTATTTTTAGTAGAATATTATTAGGGTTCTAGTAACAGAGTTACATAGATTTTGAGCAGACTACTTCAAAACCTATTTCTTCTATAAGCCCTGCTATTTTGTAATGCAGACTTCTGCAGAAAGCAAGGTTTTTCAGGAACACACACAAACATACCTATATAGTAAAAATGCCTCTAACTATATCTTTCCAGAATGCTTTTTTTAAAAAAAGATGATGAGATGCTTAAGGCCAGTAACAGGAGTCTATGATACATTAAGAAGCAATTGGGTTATTTCTCTATGATAGTGATGTAATTGTTAGATTTTCCATCTAAAATTGATATGCATAAATAAAAGGCTCAGCCACAGAGGAAACCAAAGAATAAGAAAAAAAAAGGAGAGAAAACTGGATCTACAAGAGGTCAAAGGAATTGAAGTTTATATATCAAGAAATACCTTCTCCCTCTTGGGTAATTCAGTAACTACTCCAATGCTTGACTACTAATTAATCCCTTATCATAGGAGTTGCACTTTTTCCTCTACTCATCCTGCCCTCTTTACTTCTTTTCAATGATCTAAGCCCTATATAGCCATCAAAACCAAATTCCAAGTGCCAGCTCCTCCATGATGCTTTTCATTGAACCAACTCTTGTTACTTCTCCTTTCACTACATTCACTGTGGACTCATTCATTTGGCATTTTACATGTATCATATTGTATCTGACTTGTTATAAGCATCTATCCTTTAACCCCAACTAAATTTCAAATTCCTTGAGGGCAGGGTCAATGTCATACTTATTTTTGTCTAACTAGAGTCATGCACACTGTAACAACTCAATAGATGTTCGTTTATTTATTTATTTTGGTGTGAGAGTCCTGCCAGGGCATTTGCTAGTTCCAGGGACAAGAGTATGTCTGCGTCGACCTGATATGTATCAAGACAAGATTTAGTGATGGACTAGAAGATAGAGATAAACATTTGAACAAGCTACCACTGTCGTATAGAGTCACTATGTTTGTAGATCTTCAAAACTGATTTGCCTTAAATCATTCAGGGCTCATGCTGGGGATGGGTGATGGGTAGGACTTGAAAAATCTTTTGAGGCTCCTTCGTTTTATGCCTGACACGGGGGACACGGGAGGGGAGAAAAAATTTAAAAACAAACAAAACCGTTTTCAGATTCCTGCTCGGTATGTAAATGACTGAAACAATGTCAGTTCCTCTTCTCATTTAGTAAAACCGAGTGCAACTCTGTGAGGGCCACTGAGATGGGCACTGTGGATATTAAGATGCGGTGCTTGCTCTCTCGGTGTCCCGTCACAGATAAACGACCACTACCAACCAGTCGCTGTAACCGACAGGAACAAAGCGCCATAGAAGCAACAAAAAAAGGGGACTTGCTACTTCGAGAGATAGGGCTGAGACCTGGCAAACGCGACATTCTTTAAGACTTAAGAGGAATCAGCCAGGGGACGGGGGTGGGGCACAGGCGTCAAACCCAGGAAAGCGAACGCAAGGAACCAAAGCCCAGGGTGGGAAGGAACCTCAACTACTTGCAGCGGGGCGAAGCATCTGTGCTACTGAGGGACGAAAGAGAGTACCAATGAACAAGGCATTAAAGAAATAGCCGCTTGGAGAAGGGCTCTCACTCGGGAGCGGTCTTTTTCTACAGGGATCCCTCCCGCACACCCCGGCTACGCATGGGCCAGGATAGCCCCGCGCCTCACCCAGGTGCCCCGAGTCCTGCTTCCGCCTCCGCTGCAGCCTCTCCCGCAGCGAGTCCAGCTGCTTTTTGTGGGCCTGGATGGAGCTCCACGTGTCTGACATCCTAGTCTCACAGCCTGGACAAGTCTCGAATCAGGCGCGGCGGACTAGCACCTCCCAGCCGGAATTCCAGGAAATATTCAATTCTCTCGTGGACACCCCAAGGCGAACCGGAAAGAGATCCCGAGAGATGGCCTAGACGGAAAAGTCACTTCCGGTTTAGCGTTCGCTTTGAAGCTGAAACGAAAGCCATCTTAGGTATTGGCAGGATGGAGGACATATTTTTTAATTGGGCTTCTTGCGTCCTTCCGGGAGCAATGAGGCTGTGGTTGCCATGTTGGTGCCTGGCAAAGAGGCCATGTTGCTTATAGGCGCGCATGCGGCCATGTTTGAGCATAAGGAGATGCTTCCTGAGGGTTGACCTTAAAATAACACTAGTACAGCAGCACGTGTAGTACCGGTATTTAAAATGAAGGATCACTAATTCGTCTCGGCCAAGTTTGATACATACCTTTTCCACTGAAGGTGTAGTGGGTTTATGGTTTCATGCATTCATTTGCAAAGAGCTATTACATTAGTTTCCGCCCTATGGATGTGTATGCGTGGGCATGCTTCTCAGAGAGAAGGAGGACTGATGGATCGATGGTAATATAAGGGGTCTACAAATACATATTCTCACTCTTCTTAATTATATAACATCTACAAGTATCGTGTAATACATTGAAATACAGTCCTCATAAGGGCACATAAAGGGGGCTTCTGAGGTTCAGGTTGCATTGTGTTTCTTTTCTGGATGCTGTTTGCATGAGTATGTCATTTGTGAAAATCAACTGAGCCAAAAATTTTGGTATGTGCACGTCTCTGTAGGTGTAGTAAACTTAAATTAAAAACTTGTATTAAAAATATAGTTAGTATGTAATACTATACTAGTTTCAGGTGTACACAGTAGTTACTCAATCTTTATATACCTAAAGAAGTGATCACCATGATAAGTCCAGCAACCATCTGACACCATACAATACTATCACGATATATTGACTATATTCCCTATGCTGTACATTATATCCCCATGACTTACTTGTTTTATACTTGGAAATTTGGATCACAATTGCCCTTCACCTTTCCCGCTTTTTAATTTTTTCAGTTTCAGTTGACATTCAATATTATTGTCATACAGGGTGTCATGCAGGGTCTCTGGTCCCACTGCCCACCTAAGAACGCAGGATATGGTGAGACCAAAAAGGAACAACACAGAGCCATAGATAGGGAAGTCATACCACTATATTCTCGCTGGTGGCCGGGCAAGACACACACAGTAGGATCCACATAATCGGCAGTCCCCCATTCGTTTCTTCTGCCTGCCAATCAACCAACCAATCAATGCAGTCCCGGCAGTTACATCAGTAGCCAATTGGCTAAACGGTTACAGCTGACAGCGAACCAATCACAGTTGATTGTCATTCATTACCTGAGCCAGCACCTCCCCACAGGAGGCTGAGAGCCTGGAAACTGCTCTCTGGGACTGTGTCCCCACAATTATTTTATATGAATTTCAGGTGTACAGCATATGGTTAGACATTGATATAATTTAAAAAGTGATCCCCCAGTCTGGTACCCACCTGGTGCTATACATAGTTATTTCCATGTTATTGACTATATTCCCATGATTATTTTGTAACCACCAATTTGTACTTCTTAATCCCTTCCCCTTTTTCATCCTGCCTTCCAAGCCCCCTCCCATCTATCACCCCGATAAATCTAGTACCCGTCTGACACCATATGTAATCATTACAATATTACTGACTATAATCCTGATGCTATACCCTATATCCCCATGACTATTTTGTTACAACCAACTTGTACTTAATCTTTCCCCCTTTGTCACCCCCTCCCATCTGGCAACCATCAAAATATTCTCTGTATCTATGAGACTGTTTCTGTTTCGTTTGTTTATTTTGTTCTTTAGATTCCATATATAAACAAAATCACATTACATCTGTCTTTCACTGTCTTATATACTCTACTCAGCACAATACTCTCCAGGTCCATCCATGCCACCACAGATGGCAAGAACCCATTCCCTCCCCTGCCTGAACAATATCCCACTGTATATATGTACCACCCCCTCTTTATCCATTTTGTCAACAGACACCCAGGCTGCCTCTGTATCTTGGCCATTGTAAACAATGCTGCAGTGAATATACAGATGCATACATCCCCTTGAAGGGGCATTTTGGGTTTCTTCGGATAAATAATGGGATTACTGGGTCTTTCTTTGTCTCTTCTTTCAATCTGTGTGTGTCTTTTAATCTGAAGTGAGTCTCTTGTAGGCAGCATATATAACAGTTTTGTTTCCTTATTCATTCAGCCCTCCTAAGTCTTTTGATTGGAGCATTTAATCCATTTACATTGAAAGTAATTGTTGATAGATATATATCTACTGCCATTTTATTATTCGTAATTTTATTTTCTTTTTTTCCATCTTAAAGAAGTCCCTCTAACATTCCTTGTAATACTGTTTGGTGGTGATGAACTCCTTTAGCATCTCTTGTCTGGGAAGCTCTTTATCTGTCCTTCAATTTTCAATGATAGCCTTGCTGGGTTGAGTACCCTTTGTTGTAGGTCCTTTCTTTTCACCACATTGAATATTTCCTGTCATTCCCTTCTGTCCTGCAAAGTTTCTGTTGAGAAATCAGTTGGCAGTCTTATGGGAGCTCCCTTGTGGGTAACTAACTGCTTTTCTTTTGCTGCTTTTAGGATTCTCTCTTTGTCTTTAACCTTTGCAATCTTCATTATAATGTATCTTGGTGTGGGACTATTTGGGTTCATCTTGTTTGGGATGCTGCAATTCCTGGACTTGAATGTCTATTTCTTTCACCTGGTTAGGAAAGTTTTCAATCATTATTTCTTCAAATAGATTCTCAATCCCTTGCTTTCTCACTTCTCCTTCTGTTATGACTGTGATGTGACTGTTGTTATACTTGATATTGTTCCAGAGGTCTCTTAAACTATCCTCATTTTTAAATTTATTTTTATTTATTTATTTATTTACTTATTTACTTATTTACTTTGCTGTACTGATTGGGTGTTTTCTGCTACCTTGTCTTCCAAATTGTCTATTTGATCCTCTGCTTCATCTAGTCTGCTGGTGATTCCTTCTGGTGAATTCTTCATTTCAGTTATTGTATTCTTCACTTCTGACTGGTTCTTTTTTATGGTTTCTATGTCCTTTTTATGCTTGCAATTACTTTGTAGAAGTTCCTTGAACATCGTTATAACCGTTGTTTTGAACTCTGTATCTAGTAAGTTGCTTGCCTCCATTTTGTTTAGTTCTTTTCCTAGAATTTTCTCCTGTTTTTTCATTCAGGACTTATTTCTGTTTCCTCATTTTTGCTGCCTCTCTGTGTTTGTTTTTATGTATTAGGTAGGGCTGCTATGTCTCCCAATCTTGCCGGGTGGCCTTAAGTAGTAGGGATCCTGAGGAGCCCAGTGGCACAGTCTCCCTGGTCACCTGAGCCGGGTGCTCCAGGAGTGTCCCTCATGTGGGTTGTGTGTGCCTTCCTGTTATAATTGAGCCTTGATTGCTGTTGGCATGTCAGTGGGTGGTATTGACCCTCAGGATGTCTGGCTATGGCATTTGGCCACATCAACAGCTTATGGGCTGCTGTGCTGGGGGCTTACCCCATGGAGTGGGATTTGCCTCAGTGGGCTCTGGTGCTTCTTGAGACCACCCTTTGTTTGTGCCACTTGTGGGGCCAATTGGGCAGTGTTCTGAAGCCAACCTCCAACTATTTTGGTTCTTGGGGCCTTTGGGGAGGCCCAGGTCAGCCACTGCTTGTGATTGGCCAGGGAGTACCTGGTAGGAACTACAAAGTGATCCACATTTGGTCCTTGCCTGTGCTATACCTGGAGGCCATGCTGAGAACCAAGGACAGCTGCCACCAGTACAAGGTCTGGGGTAGCTCTGCAAAAAGCCAGGACACCTGGAGGCCTGCTGCCACCTGCTGGTTCTCGTCCGGTTCAGCCGCTAATAAAGACTCCTGCAGTATGCAAGTTGGGTGAGGCAGGGTCTCAGTGAGTCAACAGGGTGGAGCAGTGGAGCTCACCAGGCCAATCAGATTCAGATTTGGTCCATGGGGGCAGGCTCAACACAGGAAAAATGTTGCCCACCTGCTGCCTGCATTCAATCAGTGCCCCACACAGGGAAAATGGGGACTGTCCCTCCAGTCCTCACCCCAAAGTTACACAACTCAGTCTCTCCCTATGTGTCTCCAATGCACCCCAAGTCACCATCCTCCACCGGAGCCAAGGCTGAATGCCTGCATGGGCCCTTTAAGAGGATATCTGGGTTTCCTCCAGCCTTCAGTTGCACCCAGATGGTTGGAATCCCCATTGTTTTTCACAGCCAGAAGTTGTGAGCACTCCTCTTCCCAGAAACATACTCCAGGCTGGGGAGTCTGCTGTTGGGGGCTGGGGTCCCTCGCTCTTTCGTGGGGAACCTCTGTGGCTGACATATCTCTCCCAATTTGAAATCACCACACGTGAGTGTGGGACCAGCCTGTTTCATGTCTCCACCCCTCCTACCAGTCTCGATGTGGCCTCTTCTTTATAGCCTTAGTTATAAAACTTCTGTTCAGCTAGACTTCAGATGGTTCTCCAGGTTGATTGTTCTATTAATTTGGTTGTAATTTTCATGTGTTCATGGGATGAGGCAAGTACAGTGTTTATCTGTTCTGCCATCTTGGATCTCCCTAGCTCTAAAAGTTGTGTATTTTTAAAGGTGTCCTCTGAATGGGAGCATTTAGAAACCACTGATTGATCAAATGTCTGCATGATGCCAAACATTGTGTCAGAAATAATAGCTTGAAAAGTCATGGCTCCTGTTTTCAAAGAGTTTCTAGCCTGGTAAACGACCTAAGGCCCAGTTCATTAATATTGAACTATCCCTATTTGAGGCCAGGTTGCAAACTCATGAGTAAAGAGCTTGCAATTTATTCAGAATATAACAGGGAATAATTTAGGGTTTGTGAATAGGGAGTGTTTTAAGGTTGGTCTGGTGTTCTAGTTGGATTGAGATGGGGAGGAGAGTTTAGAGATAGGGAAAATGGTTAGTAGCCTATTATAACTAAGTGTTTAATGATAGGAGCCTTATTTAATTCAGAAGCTGGTTGTGGATAGTAACGGAAAGGAAACAGTAAATATGAAAGGGAGGTATTGAGAAGAAAGATGTATATGTATTGGAATGTGGCAATTTTATCCATTTATTCAGCAAATATTGAGTGACTACCACATGCTAGGAAATTAGTAGTGATCAAAATATTCTTTTCAGGGGTTGCCAGTTAGCTCAGTTGGTTAGAGTGGGGTACTAATAACACCAAGGTTGTCAGTTCGATCCCCGCATGGGCTACCGTGAGCTGTGCTCTCCTTAAAAATAAAAATAAAAAAAAATTTCCATCTCATTTTTCTGAATTTAATTTACTTAGTAGGTCATTTACACTGTCTTTTGAGATGTGTAACTTTGTATATGAACCTAGAAGAAGAGGACACAGAAATGAATATGCACTCACCTGAGCATCTCTGGACATTTAATTCGCAGGATTACACACAATAAGAAGCAAAAATGCTGTCTTCCTCCGGTGCAATACTCTTGGGAAAGTTGGCTGATGTGAGATCATGGAAGAATGCTCAAGGGGACTGCTCTACCTAAAGGTTTTTGCTTCCTTTAGTAACCTCGGTCTAGCAACTGCTCTCAGTACAGTTAATAAGGGATGCTTTTGTATTTTCATTTGGGGTGTATCCTGTGTGGCCTTATGCTTAGACATATGTATTATTACTAATGTAAGATAGCCCTATTATTGCTATATTATAGCACTGTTAAATTAATAGTTAATTATTCACAGGTACATTTGAGATCTTGCTCCCCAGCATGTCGTCAGTTTGGCTCAAGTAAACTCTTATGAAGGTTTAAAAAAAAGAAAAAATGAAACCAAACCAAAACAATTAATTGTTCACAAATCTGAATCTCTCACTTGTTATAAGATTACTGTTTCTTTCAAGGTCCTTAACATATAGAAATGAAATATACAGAAATTATATAGTAGTGAAACTAAATAATCTTGAAGGACAAAAAGAGTTCTGGATACAGCCTTGCAGAAGATGAAGGGGGTTGATTATCTTAAAGACAGAATTCTGTAGGTCAACCCCTAAACAGTATAAGCATTTTTGTCTAGGAAAGGATTTTCTGGTGGAAGAGATTTAGTCTCTGGTAGAATCTGAGATTCCTAAAGCCTGGATTGCCTCCTCTGACATACAGAGGAAGCCAAAGAAATAACGCAGGTACTTCTGAAATCAACCAAATCAAGGGCAGCTCCTGGAAGTCTTTGCTTTCACATTCACTTTGGGTAAGTTATTACGGTAGTAAATTGGCAAATTTTAAGAGCATAGGAGGGCCACTTAACATGAATCGCTTAGAGATTCTTTCTAACCAGTTTTGTGCTCAAAGGAAAGCCACATCTTTCTTGTCTGCCCACTCTTGGTCAATCGGCATAAAACCCTGAGTAGTGCAGAGGAAGAAACCTCACCCAGATCTCTTCTAGTCAGAACAGTGTAAGCCTAGTTGTGAGATGAGTGCTGCATGCACTACATTTCTTAACTTTTCCTCATATCTGCTGTGGTCGACTGTTTCCAGAGTTAGCCCCAGCAATGCCTCCCAAAATATATGCACTTATGCAGTGCGACTTTGCTACTTTTCCTGTTAATCGGTAAAGATTATTTCCCCTCCTCTACAATCTGAGCTGGCCTTCTGACTAGCTTTGGCCATCAGAATGTGGCAGAAGTGAAAATGAGTTTCAGATCTAGGCCTTAAGAGGCTTTGAAGCATCTGCTTTTCTTAGAGACCTAGGCCTTCATGGAAGTCCAGTTATCCTAAATGATAAACCACTTGAAAAGAAAGGAGAGAGATATCCTAGAGAATGAAAGACTTCTAGAGGATGCAAGATTATAAGGAGAGAGGTCCCAGCTTTCTAGCCATTCAGTTGAGGGGCCAGATGTAAGGCCATCTTGGATCCTCCAGCCCAAATCGATGCTGCCTGAGTGACCTCAGCCTTCACCACATGGAACACAGACAAGCCATCCTAGCTGAGACCTGCCCAGACAACGATGGACTCATAAACACGTAATTACTAAGACCCTGAGTTTTGGGATGGTTGATTACACAGCAATACATTACTGAAACATCCACATACTAACCAAAGGTTCTTTGGCCAAATGGTTTGTGTCTTAAGTTGTTGTCCTTACTCAGCTTTTTATTTTACGATCAAAAGCAAAATGCTGGGTCGAATATATGGTGATAGAAGAATTGATTCTGGCAGGTGAACACATAATGCAATATATAGATGATGTATTATAGAATTGTACACTTGAACCCTGTTTTGTTGACCATTGTCACCCCAGTAAATTTCAATAATAAAGAAAAAGCAAAATGGGGTTAGTCAATCTGTTATTAAACATTAGAAAAGACAAGGAAGGTCTTGTAAAGGGAAGTCAAAGTTGGGTCTAATTGAGAATAACAGTAGTGGTCTTTTGGGAATCAGGAGACAGATGTTCCTTGGTTTACTGCGACATCCACGGATGGTAACGAGCCCCTGGGAGCAGTTTTTGAGAGATGAAAATGTACCAAAGGAATCTAGGCCTTTTTGGAGGTGATACAGGTTGAAATTTCCAAGAAGCAGATGGCTGACACAGACTTAGGAGTCCAAAAGTTTTATTAGGAAGAAACACTTGGAAAAGGGGAAGAAAGCAGGAGTGGGCAGGGAGAGCTGTCAGACTAGGATGCAGACCTGACAAAGTTTCTGCAGCCCAGTGGGGTGTTCCAGAGCAAAAATAGTTCATTAGAGTCCATGTTCCACGGGAACGGCTAGGTTCCTGTACTCCACCAACTTGCTCAGTCTTTGGCCAGGAGCCGGTGAAGAGTGGGGCAGCCAAAGGCAGTCAGCTAACCAGGCTTCTTGGGGCTAGGTAGCCAATTCATTTTTGAAGGGACATGTCTGAAGCAGCATTATCTCTGTATCTGCCAAAGGGGCCTCAGTATATTTTATGTAGGTTCTTAAATGATAACTGCATTGGTCCTTAGGTTGTTGTATTTATTGAGTTAATATATTTAAGAGTGGTTATTATGAAAGTTGAATTCAAGAAAATTATATCCCCCACCCTTCTCTATCTTTGCCTTATGAGTTAGTTATTTCCCTCTGGAAACCCCTAAGCCATTGCTTTCGTCTGTCATAGTTTAGTACCATGTAAAAATATGTTTACATTTTTTCTCTTCCTAGGCTGAGCTCCCCCAGGGGCAGAAGTACGTCTTATTTACTTTTGTACGTACACAACACTTGGTCTCTGAAAGAAAATAAATCCTCAGAAATTAAGTGAATGAATGAGTAAAGTTGTCTCTTGCTTCTAATAGTGATGCTTTTTATCCATCTAGTTTGAACTGGATCCACTATGTTTGTTTCGTGTAGTGTTTTTTTTTTTTTTCAAATAAATTTATTGGGGTGACAGTGGTTAGAAAAATTACATAGGTTTCAATCATGTAAAGTGTTCTGAAAGCTGCATTTGTTTATACACTCATTCCAACAGGTTAGTTAACTCACCTTCCTAAGATGACCAAATGAAAAGTGATTGAGAGTGAGAAATGGTGGGGCTGAGGGTGGGCATTGGAGGGAGCTGCAAGAAGGAGGGGACTAAAGACTCTAAGAAGAGAAAGAATAAATTTAAGGTGAAGAGAGAAGAGAAAAAGAAATAAAAGCTGTCAGATAGAAGAGGCTAATGAAAGAAAAAGCAGGACAGGAAGGAAAAAGAATGAAAAGAGACAGAAAGGGGGTGGGGAATCAGGCTGTGCTGACCTGCCCAAGGAAATATCCATCAGAAGTCTGACAGCTGTTACCATAATAGGAACTGCCATCTAAGGAGAGGGCAAGTCTAGTATAATTAGTTAAATGGCATTCTCTATGTCCAATGGGGGTAGAGGAGGTAAAGAAAATAGGATTGGTGACCCACCTCCTTTCATAGGCTAAAAGGAAAAACAGATTTATAAAGCTTAGCCAGGTATTAAAGAGACAGGAGGTGTTTCTTTTCCAAATTGAGTTCACAAGACTCCTATGTGTTTCTATTCACCAGTACCTTTTAAAGGAACCTGTACTGCTCTGGTACAGGTTCAATTGTAGGAACAACTGTTATCAAACATCGTTCTTTACCTTGAATGGAGCCAAGAATAGGTTTACTCATCTCTTCCTTTCTGTCTGCGAGCCAGCCTCATATCAGGAGTCATTAATGATGAAGCAGGAAGCCAGCTCCATCCTTGATCACTGGTTGTTGCACTAAGACTGTGATTCTGTGACCTTGGGTTCTTAATCCAACTCTGGTACTAAATTGGATGAGTGACTTTGGGCAAATCATTTCACCAGTTCCATCCCTTTTGCACTAAAATTCAGTGATATTATAGTGTTACAAAAAAAAAAAAAAAAAAAAAAAAGAATCTGGAGAATGTTCTCTTTAGGAAACCAAGGTCTGACAGTCAAATTTGAACCTTACCATATTATAAAAAGACAAAGTAAAATTACTTATTTTTTCCATCTCATGCTCCCACCCCAATGTACTTCCGCTGCTAAGAATCCTCCGTTATATTATCTTGTTGGTAGAAATTATTAGGGTTGAATTACATTTTTCCCTTTCTGTTTATAACATCAGATCTCAAGGACCATAAAAATTAATTCATCTTGGTTCTGCAGATTAACTGATGTCAACTCACCTGGCCTGGGGTTCAGGAAAGACTGATAAAGAAACAGTTTCCAAACTTTAAACAGAACAAAACAAAAAAGCCACAAAAGCCTGATGATGGAATGTTCTAGGGAAAGAGAAAACCCAGACAATGACTGCACACAGTGGGCAAATCCCCTACCTTTTGAGAACACAAACTCCATTTCCACAGGGAAACTATGTTCACTAGAAGTTGTTTTAGGACAAGGCTGAATAAATTAAATATTTCAACACCATATGTTCAGCTTTTGGCAGGAGATGTAGGTGGGAAGGGAATCTCAATGTTAGGGAATGCCCATATCACACCCCAGCTGCTATTTAGTCATGAAATAAGGAGAAACACACAAATATTTGGTTAAAACACCTTTAATGAAAAGGAAAGACACTAACATCTCCCTTGACTGCTCTTCACATTTTACTATGTTAGGAAGCTCTGGAGCCTACATCTTCGGAGAAGAAGCTGTCATTCAAGTCAGTCAATAGCAGAACCAACACTCTCTCCTCCTCAGAACTCCTCTTCCAAATGATCCTATGTTAAGAGTAAATACTACATCTCATTACAAGACGGAGAAGCAGGGAGGACACCATCTGGAGCTCATCTCTCAAAGTCTGGGACTCTAAGAACCAGACAGTAGCAAAGACATAAGCCCCAGTCCGTGGACAGGCAAGATGGGGAGGAAATGGGACTTGAGAGAGGAAGATGAGGAAAATACAAAGGGCCAGGGAACAAAGGAGGGAGTTATCTAAAACTAGAAGCACACTAGTGCTAGGAAATCCCCTATGATCTGTGGTACACTGCTGCACACCATTAGTCCAAAAGAACATTCATGAGATCCATCCAATCAAGAATTCAAGGTCCATTCCCTTACCTCATGTCCCTTTCTTAATAACACAGGTTCGCAGTATAAATCCCTATACTTTAGTAACATTCCTCAACTCTCCACCATTATTTCAACTGCCCTCACCAACAGTGTTTGTTAAAGATAGGAACTAACTTCACATTTCCCACGGGAGATCTCTTGGCAAGTAATCTGCTTGTTTCCTAACTTTGAGAGGCAATGATGAAGGAATGTGAGAAGCTGGAGATGTCTTGGCATACTGACCAGCCAACACCTTTGCCTTGATGTGACTGACTATCAAGGAGTTTACTGGGAAGAGTGTCCTATGCCCTACATTTCTCCCTACCTCCTAGGGCCGAGCCACAGATACAGATATTGCTGCAGCTTCATTGATGGCACCTTGTGGAGCAGGGGGAAAGAGAAGGAATGTACAGTTTGCTATTTCTCTTCTATGATGGGCTTCTCAGGCAATGCCGTGGATGCAAGTGGCTGAAATAAGAAGAGGGGGTCTCTCTCCTCCTTGGCCTCTCTGGATCCCATGGCTACAGGCACCTTTCTAGCCACAGTTCCTAGGCCAAACAGCACTGGTGGTGCCAGGCCTGAAGTGGTAGTGGAGGTGGAGATGGACCTCCCGGACTTGGTAGGTAGCCCACTTGACGGGAAAGACATGTACTGGTTCCAGAGAGACAGGGGAACCACCCTCACCAGCTGGGAGGAATGTCTTGGGACAAGAAGTCCTGCAGATTGACCTGGTCACCAGAGAGGAGTGGCACTGGGCCCTCCAGGGACAGCTGCCGGCCCAAAGGGCTGCAATTTCCAAATGTGGGTGCTCAGGTGCATCTGCCAAAAGGAAAGGGAGAAGAAGGGAGAAGAGGGGAGAATGGTCACCCCAGGGAAGCTGGAGAAGGTTTTACTTGGGAATGTGAAAGCTATAGAGAATCCATTTCCCTGTGAATGAAAAGGGAAGAAAAATTCCTCAGGGGGCCATCCCCCTGTGAGCACAACAATTTCAAAGCTCAGGGACTAGAGAAAAGCCACTAGGGACATATCATGTAAGAACTCAGAGAAAAAGACAAATAGGGGCTCATAAATCATGGAGGTCCTTCTATAGAGCTCTTGATTTCTGCAACCTGGATCAAAGGGCAGCAGGTACAGAAAAACAGGCTCATGGAATTGTAGGGTCATCTTTTCGGGGAAACGGGGAGAGCCCTGGGGAAGTGATGGAGGGTGAACAGCCTGGGACCAAGGAAAGAGCAGCAATATTCTGAGGGCCGTGGGGGGCAAAGGGCTGTACCTGGTGGTGAGCCAGCAGCATATGCTTCTTGAGGGTAGCCCGCTCGAGAAAACCCTGCCTGCAGAAAACACAAGTGAGGAGTGGTCCCTCCTTGGGGTGGATCTTCTGATGTTCTTCCAGAGCTGCCTGGGTGGGATAGGTCTGGCCACACACTTCACAGGCCTTTCTGCTACTGCCCTCTCCTGGCTCCTTTCTCATTGCTTCCTGCATGCTCAGCTCCTCCACCAAGGTGGTGCTGCTGCCTTCGCCTTCAAGGGCAAATGCTGACGTTGGGCTTGAGCTCCTCTGTGGTTTGCCCCCCTCTTCTGTGCCTCCTGCAACATCACCGCCTCCCTGCTCCACTGGCGGTGTTTGATTCAGGCTGTCAGGTGGTGGTGGTGGCGGCGGTGGTGGCGGTGGCGGTGGCAAAGGAGGTGGTTGAATTGCTTTCTCATTACTGTCCATCTCCTTCCCAGCTGTGGCTGCTGCCACCACTGTCCCCACTTCCTCCTCTGCCCCAGATGCTTCTTCCGAATCACCTCGCACTGATATTGCCTTCTCACCTCCACTCTCTGAACCTCTTCCTACCAGAGAATCTTCATCGGTTACATCTTCGTCTTCTTCCTCGTCCTCTTCCTCCTCTTCAGACAATTCCTCTTCTGGGGATGGCTGGGATGGCTGCTGAGGGAAACTCCCTGCTCCAGAGACTGTAGACTGCTCAGAGCCATTCTCCTGGGCAGCTCCCCCGCCTTCGGGGAATGTGGTACTACCGTTGGGGATTTGGCCCCCCAGGTGCATCCGAACATGCTGCTGCAGAGTAACAGCGTTGGTGAACTTCTTCTGGCAGATGGGGCAGGAGTTCTGAGCCCGGGCAGCTGGGCTGGCCTTGTGGCCCACAAAATGTGCACGCAGATTGCCTCGTGTGGAGAAGGCTCTGCCACACACTTTGCATTTGAAGGGCCGCTCACCTCCATGTTGGCCATAATGCAGGCGCAGTGCTCGAGGACAGCTTAGCACCCGGAGGCAGATGACACACTGGTTAGGTCCGGATGAGGCTGAGGATGAAGCTGCAGGGGCAGAGGTGGTGGGGGCTCCTGAGGCAGTAGAGGCCACTGCCACAGCTCCCTGTCGGTCAATCTTTTCTACCAGTTGCTGTAGCTTTGATGTCTCAGAGGGTGAGGTCCCCAAGGGCTCTAGCACATAGGGGAAGGGGAAGCTCCCAGTGGATTTAAAGTGGTTGGTAAGCAGTGCCCAGCTGGGTAGTGAAGTTACCAGCTTACTTAGCTGCATGCGGGTTGCTGTGCCACTTTCTGCTACCCCGGAGATGGCGGAGGCCTCAGTCCCTGGAGGGGTATTTTCATCAGCTTTACTCTTTGGCTCTACTGCTTTCATGAGCACAAACTTATTGAAAGCAGGGAGCGCAGGAGCTGTGGCTGTGCCTGCACCAGTGGAGAGTAGTGTCAGGCTTTCTGTGGCACTGAGTGCTGTGGTGGAGGCCACCAGAGGCTTGCGTTCCACACCTCCACCTGGCATGGCTGCCTCCTCCTCAGCTTTCTCTGGTGGCACAGACATACCATAAGGCAGGCCGCTGCTGGTGATGACGTAGTCTAGGTGCTCTGGCACCGGGTGAGGATTCATCTGCACGTGTGGGTACTTCTCACGATGACGGTGGAAATGCACTTTGAGGTTGCCGCGGGTGGTAAAGCGGTTGCCACAGACATTACATTTATAGGGCCTCTCACCTGTGTGTGAACGCAGGTGGATCTGCAGGGCACTGTCACTGCCAAATACTTTGGCACAGAAGCGGCATTTGTGTCGTCCACCGGGTTTCTCCAAGGGACCCATCACTTCCCCATAGCCCAGCTCACCACTTCCATTCTTTGGCTTCAGGAGCCCTGGGGAGGCAGCGGCCTCGAGGCCTCGGGCTGCCCCAAGACACTGTGCTGCCAGTAGTCCCGTGGTGCCTGGGAATGCCAGATGAGGCGAGGCAATCAGCTGATCTGTGCTGCCTGGCAGGGCTGGGGAGGGGGCAGGCGTGGGCTTGTGGCTTCGCCCAACCCCTCCAGCAGAAAAAGGGTGCTGTGACCCCAGTGGATGATAAAGGTGGAAGAAAGCCTGCTTGGGTGTTTCTGCCCCTGAGGAGGAGGAGGTGGAGGAGGAAGGTGCCAGTGTCTTGCCAGTTTGGACAGGCTTGATAGGGCTGAAGAGGGGAAGCAGGGGCTTGGTGGAGGAGGCAGTCCCTGTCCCAGGTAACTCTGAGGGACTGGCAGGGGCGCCCACTGTCTGGCCTAAGGATCCAAGCAGCAGTACCTGCCGGCAGATTTGCTCAGTCATCTGCATCTGATGGATCTGCCGCTGCTGCAGCACCCGGAGCTCTTCCAAGATCAGAGGGATGTTCAAGTGGCCGCTGCCTACACCTGGGGGCGGAGGTGGCGGTGGAGGAGGAGGGGGTGCAGGGGTGGATTCTGGAGGTAAGGGGGTTGCTCCCAGCTTGGGACTGGCCAAGATCAGGCCCCCACCTCCCCCAGCTGCTGTACCTGTGGCAGCGACCAGAAAATGCCCCGCAGACTCCTCTCCTCTCCGCTCTGGGCCCCAGGTGGGATCTGTGGGCACCGAGGACCCAGAATCTGGGGGGTTGCTGTGCTCTGCGTCCATGACCTGGGGACTGTTGTGGCCCTCAGGCCGGGGTTCAGAAGAGGTCGAAGAGTTGTTGGGGTTCTCCTGGCCCCCAATTATCACCATTACAGGGGGGTCAGTAGAGCATGCATTCTGGTGGGCGAGGAATTCAGTTGGGTCAGTGAATTGTGCGCAGCATTTGGCACAGACTTGGGGGTGGTCCTCCTCGCTAGCATCACCTGGGGAGAAGACAAGGAGAGAGCGTGGGTGGCGCGGTTGGAATGGGTATACGGAGGCTCTAATTAACAATGAGCCCAGTAACCGCTAGTTGGGGGTGGGGAGATGAGCTCACCATCAGGCCAAGCGGAAGGCTAGAGCTCAGTCCTGACCCTCCTTGATACGAGAACCCCAGCACGGGGGGGAGGGAGCACGCGCAAGCTACTGCCTTCCTCTGCTCTCCCCCGCCCAAACCCGGGCCACAGGCAGGCGCAAGGAAGAGGGCCTATGCAGAGAACCGTGCGTTTGATCCCCTTCACCGAAAGTCCTTCCTCCCCTCCCCCTGCGCGTCCCTTCGGCCCCCACCCCTGCCCGGGCTGGGCCCTACCGCACCTCCAAGCTCCGCCGGCTCCCCGCAGGGACCCCCGAGAAGAGAGCTTCTCAAGGCTTCGTGCGCCATGGTCGTGGGGGAGGTGGAGGGCTGGGTGGAGTGGGAGACAATGGGTTTGGGGATTGGGGGAGGCGGCGGTGGCCGCCGGGGATGCGGCAGCGTCGTACCCAGCGGCCCAGTCTGCAGAGATGGAGATCGGTGGAGGCAGCGGGGGCAGGGAGCCGCGGAGGAGGGGGAGGGGATCGAGGAGGCACAGAGGAGGGAGGAGCCAGAGCGAGAAAGCAGGGAGAGGGGAGATGGGGGAGGAGCTGCTGGGGAGGGGAGTTTGTGCGGAGGAGCTGCTGGGGAGGGAGGCGGGAGGGGAGGGGGATGTTTGGGGCGGGAACCCAGGGCCTAGGAGGGTTTACCGAGGCTCAGTGACAGGTGCTGTGGGGTGTGGTGGGGGTCCATCTTTCCTTGCTCTCTGCCAGCTCCCCCTATCTCCAGATGTCTTTGCCCAGGCCTGCCCAGCCAGGGAGCTCAAGGGGGCAAAGGGGGAAACACAACCCTGCTCAGCAGAGCAAAGCGACAGGCTTCTCCTATTTTTCTTTGGATAAAGGATCCGCTGAGCCTGTAAAACATGCTCTCCAGAGAGGGCGGTCCGATCTCGGAGGAGAGAGCCAGAAGGGAAGCCCCGAACATCCACCCCTCATTAACACCCCCATACACCCCAAGTTTTGTCCTGTCTTCTTCACCTCCATTCCCACCCTAACCTTACACAGACCGCCCCTTCTATCCCCCAAAGAAGTTTCTTCGGGTGGGAGGCTGGAAGGTAGAATTTCCAAGGAAGTCATTTCTGGACTCCACTCTGCAAGTCCCTTTACTCAGGGCCCCTCCTCCTCCAGAATAAGAGCTGAATGCAAGTTACTCCACAGATCACCCACCCCACACATAACTTATAGAGTTCATGCTTATTTAAGGAGCCATCTTCTATTTAGAACCCACTTCTCCACCCTTCTTCCTTCATTGTCCTTCTCTTATGGACACACACTGTCACTATTAAGGACAGTTGGCCTTGGGGAGATGCTAGCCTCCAGAGGCCCACCTAGCTCTAACCTTGGGGGAGGGGAGATCCTCCTGAAACAATGGGGGAAATGCAGCAGGAGCTTCCAGGCAGCCTGTGTCTACAGCTCCTTTCAGCTCCAACCTGGTTTGAATACCTAGACATAACTTAAAACCTGCTGACAGCCACCTCCTATTGAGGCCACCTCCTATTCAGAGACCAGGTACTCTGCATTTCCGTTCTACCTTGAAATGAATCTTAATGGATTTCCCACTTCATAAAAATACTTTCTTTTACTTACAGGAGGTAACCACAAGTCCTTAGTTTGGTGGTTTTCCTGGGCACCAGTAAACCCATGTTGTTCTAATCTCAGTTCTATTCTTGCCTGGCTGGTAAGTTGAGGCATGGTGATCAGTCAGAGCACACTATGCCACCATTGCCCTTTTTGTAAAATGGTAATATTGTAGCTGTGCTATCTTCCCCAGAGAAATATTATAGGGACAAAAACTTGAAAAACTCTTCACAATATTAGTATGTACATATGGGACTTTAAATTTTGGGGGGAGTCCCAAATATAATGGATTAGAAAATTTACATTGTCAGTGGCAAGACAATCAAAATAAACTGAAATACACATATACTAAAATTAGATGTTTGTCATATTGCTTATTAATCTTACTAATTTCTGAGGTAAGATGTTGGCAAGGGTAGGGAGTCTTTTTCGGAGGGAGCTGAAACAAGCCAGTATTAGGAACATCCACTTCACTTTTCAACATAAATTTTGCTATCTTTTTAAATTAAAAACATTTTACTGACTTATGCTTTGAAACTTCAGATAATCATAAGGATCTTAACATTGTGAATGATGACTCTGAAACAGATGAGCTCCAGGCCTGACCCTTACAGTGAGGGCATGGAGGACCTATTGTAATTATGGCAAGTCACAGGTTAGTGCAATGTTGTGGATTTTTACACATACGGAAATATAAGCGTGGAGAAGTTAAGTGACTTTCCCAAGTCCGCACAGTAATTGAGTGAAGGAAGCATTCAGAATTTTGACTCCGGTCCAGTGCTTTCTGAAGCACACCTACACTGTGACTTCCTAATGCTAGAGAAAGGGCCCTGTGTGGTTCCTACCTGTCATTTGCTCTCTGGCCTGAGTAAGGGCGAGGGAATCAGATGGAAGCTTTCTACTGAGCATTTGTTAATTAGCATTGAACATTTGATATCAAGTTGCTGTTTTGTCAAGTCTTCCGACAAGAAAAGAAATCCTTTTCTTTTCATCTTCTCATGGGAAACACTGTCCCCTTTCTTGCTCTTTAATGAAACTTGCTTTCTGATGCGTAATTTGATCTAAGCTCTTCTTTAAGGTAAATTTAGTCCCTGGTGAAAGGTGACGGATCAACAGCCACCTGTAAGAGGAACCCTCTATTTCTCAGCACTTTGCACTCACTGCCTATCCTGAAAAGGGGGGCAGGATTCTTAGGCAGACACAAATGAAGTCAAAAACACTGGAATAAACTAAGCTGGTAATGGTGTCCCTAGATAGCAGATAAGGTGAGGTAAACTATCCTGGGTCACATGCAAAATCTGGGATGGATGTAGGACTAAGACCTGGACATGCTTGTTTAAATTTATAAAGTGCAGAAATGACAAGGGAAAAGGAAACCAGGTGGCTCTTGAAAACCTAGTGGCCCACCAAACTGCTGCTTTAGGTTAGGGAGAGAATGACTGGGGAGAACAAACAGGAAAATAGGGGGATAGTGCCCAGCAGGGTGGTCTAGTCAGACAGTAGTTCTCAAACTTTGCTGCCGATTACAATTACCAGGAAAGCTTTTAAAAATACCGATGGCCAGGCCACACCCCAGATCAATTAATTCAGAATCCTAGAGGGTGAGACCCAGACATCAGTATGTAAAGCTCCTCAGAAGATTCCACTGTCCAGCCAAGGATGAGAACCATAGTATCTATCAGAGTACAGCCCTTCCCATCAAACCTTCCACCCCGCTCCTCACAAGTCTTATCTATGCTCAACCCAGCCAAAATTAGGGCAGAGGCAAAATGAGCTGCTTGCTGCGAAGTCCTCCTGTCAGGCTCCCTCTCTTCTCTGTCTACAGCCACACTTTAGCTCTCTTGTATCCTGCTTCCATGAACAGAATTTGATGATTTACACCTGTCTGTGAGTATAAGGGACTATATTGCATTTCCCAATGTGCATCTTGAGCCACATTTCTAATTGTAAGATGAAAAGCTTTGTTCTACACGGAGTTCAAGCATTTTCCAGCCGTTAAAGAAACAAAACACATTATGTAAACACCTGCCTAAACTTACTGTTAATGTTGGACCAACACTAATTGGTAGTGTCCATAATTATGAATTGATTTTGTAACTGCTGTTGTAGACTACTTCTAAGGGATAATATCCCATATTCTCTTCCACTCCTCTCTCCTAAATACACATACATAGTCCTTTGTCACCCACGGCCTGTGCAATACAGTAGACAAACAGACACAATGATTTGTACATCCAGTGCTAAGTGACAAAAATATATTTGTTTCCAGTATAGGAATATCTACGATCAAACATTAAAAAGTTTGTTTGTTTGTTTTAATGGACATTTTTCTGACATCAAAGGATTCAGAACTTCACATGAAATTCATACTATTTTGGAGCTGGAAGGGACTTGAGAGATCTGACCCTTTCATTGAGTGAGCACAGTGACTGAGAGTGCCAGCTCTGAATCAAAAAGACCTGAGTTAAAGTCCCAGTTCTAGCACTTTATCTTCGTGACCTTGGGAAAGTTTCTTAATCTATCTCAGGCTTGGATTTCTCATCTTTAAAATGGAGATGTGGCCATATAAAGAATGAATGCTAACACATGCTACAACATGGATGAACCTTGAAAACATTATGCTAAGTGAAATAAGCCAGACACAAAAGGACAAATTATTATATGCTTCCATTATATGAGGTACCTAGAATTGATAAATTCATAGAAAATGGTGGTTGCCAGGGGGTGGGGGGAGAGGAATGGGGAGTTATTGTTTAATGAGTATAGAGTTTCAGTTTTGCAAGATGAAAGAGTTCTGGATATGGATGGTGGTGATGGTTGCACAGCATTGTAAATATACTTAAGGCACTGAATTTTACATTTCAAAATAGTTATAATGGTAATTTTTATATATACTTTACCACAATAAAAAGTTTTTTTAAAAATGGAATGGAGGTTATAATAGGAATTTGGGAGGAATAAACAAGAGGCAATACATACAAGGCCTAACATAATACCTGACGAATAGTGAATACTCCACAAGTATTAGCAATGAGTATAATTATTTAAAGGAAAGGCCAAAGCTGAAGCCCTGGAAGAAGAAAGGACTTGCCCAAGGACACATAGCTTCAACGTCCAAGCTAGACTGAAAACCAGATTTTCTGCTTCCTTCTTCGGTGCTCTGTCTACCATGCCTGAGTTACTTCTATCCACTCAGAAGGGTTCTCTTTTTGACTCAGGGGTACCTAGGGCTGAAAGGCTCAGGGCTTAATAGCCCGAGAGATGATGCTTTTCTACTTCCATATATAAAGAGAATAGAGCCCTTAAAACTGCGTGCCTTCTTTCCCCTTTTGCAGCTCTTGATGTCTGCCAGCTTCCATTTCTCCCTCTAGATCTGTTTGGCTGTTGTCCTGGTTTCTCCTTCTCACTAAATATCTGGGTTTCTGATCGTTTCCTTTATTTCCCAGATGTACTAGTTTACATTTTCCCTATTCACATCCCTTATGTTCTCTAATCCAGATTTCTAGACTCTGTAGGGGAGACAGATTTTTTTCTCTCCAGAGTTTTTAAGTAAATAGACTATTTCCTTCTCATCACTTATGTGCAATAATTAGTCTGTTAGGTTTCGGTGTTCTGGTCAAAGAAGCTGAGCAAAAACAAGGCTGGAAAACAGGTTTTACAGACTGTTTCTTGATGACATCTTAGGTCACTGCAGAGATGAGGCTTTTAAAATGTGCAACAAAGGCTCAGTTCAGCATTTGCTTGTCATATAGAGTCAACATTGCTTAAAAGGAGGCAAAGACCGCTAAAAACCTTAGTGGCACTCTAGCCTACTGAAAAAATGTCTGCTAATGCTCATGATGATACTCAAAGTTTTACAGGTACACCAAGGGCACACATAAGAGCCCCCACATAAGAGCCCTCCCTACCTAATTTGGGGGCATGAAGAAAAAGAAAATGTCTCCAAGGTAGAAGGAAAAGTCAGCAGCCTGAAGATCACATAAGCAAATAGAAACCCTATCTATGGAAAAGGAGGGAATGACAAATTTATATGTCTTGTAAGAGCAGGAAGGAATTTCAGATTTCATCAATTATACCTACCACATCTTACAGATGAGACCCAGTTATCACTCCAGATCCTATAAGTAACCCAGGATCTTTCACTTTCAGAATTCTGATCAGAAAACCCTTAAGCTGTCTGAGGCTGATCTTAAGAGATTACTACTACTACTTTCTTGCTTCTTACACATTTATGTTTCTGACTTTCATGGCTCAAAGGCAATATTTCAACTGAAATTTGTTGTTGACATTGGGTTCAAACCTACACTGTTTCTACGGGAAGGTCTTGGAGCAGCAGCATCTCCATGCCCCTAAGTCTTCATAGCCCCAAGTGGAAGCTACAGCTCAAGGGCTTTAGAATCCAGTCAGGGCAGTTACAAAAGATTCCCCACAGAGTTTTCCTCAGCTGTGGTATGGAGAATGGGTGAGCAGACTTGAGTGAGGAGAGAGGATGCCTCTTGGGATGGGGAGGGATTCAGCATTGTTCCACAATCAAATCAGCAGGGGAGCAGGACTGGGAGGCAACTCGGAGGGTCTGGGGGAAGTCTCCTGTAGAGCAGGAGGAGGAGACATCCGGGCTGCAGAGGCATTAAGAAGGGCTAATGTGTCCCAGTAGGGAAGGATACCACCACCTTGAGCCTCTAAATATGGGCACAGTGGGATCCCAGCAAAGCACTGACTTGAGGAGGATGTGTTCTACCCAAAGCACAGTATGTCTCTTAAGGTTGTTCCATAGCAGATGGAGTACTGCGGGGATCTCAAGTCACTTTTGAACAACAGGTAGAAAAACAAATCCATGATTTAGATTTGGTCACTGTGAATACATTTAGAGCTTTTCATGCCACACATCTCATAAAGAAATGCTGAAGTTTGCCAAGAGATTCCTGAGCTTTGACCATATTTTAGCACTTGTAGAAAGTGCCATTGTCGCAGAGTGTCAAAGTAAATCAACTAAAGTTGTACCACTAAGCAAGTGGTAGAGCCAGGATTTGAACCCTTAAAATCCGGCTTCAGAACTCTGTGCTTAATCTTAACCCTACACTACATTGTTGGGTGAGTCAACTGTTTGCTGAATAACTATTAGTTCCTTCCTGAGCCAGGACTCCAGACTGTTCATGTCACACGTGAACATGTGTAGCCATACCACTGATGAGTATGTCCAAAACTTGCTTCCTAAGTTTTACCCGGATGTTTGCAAAGATATAGATTCACAGACTCTAGCACAGATCTACCCACAATCAAGCGAGTTTGAAAAACCCTAATGTGGTGGAGTGAGTACCACCAGCCCTGAGCATCAGGAAACAGGTTTTTGTCCTGACTATGCTTCTGTCTCTGAGATTTTGGGCTATGTCACTTCTCAATACCCTAGTTGCTCTACCATCTGCCTCTTTCTGGAATGTTAAAAGAATACATGAACTCTCCTGTCCCCTCCCTGGCTCCCTTGCCCCCCTCCCCCCAATAAAGAAAATCTGTTACTCAAAACAGATGATAGTAGCTTCATAAAATGACATACGTGTATGTTAACGCATACGTTTTCTCTTATCTTGGCCTTCCTTGAAGCCCAAATCCAAGCCCCTCATCCAGACCTCTCCTCCGGCCTCTACCCCAGGTGACACGGATACACATCCCAAACCAGGCTGCATCTGACCGACATTAGCTCTCTCCCTCTGGGAGCTCTGATCTGCTCTCAGCTCAGCCCAACAATGAGAAACTTTTTTCTCTTCTCCCTCAAGGGAACCTTCACGTTTATCCGATTCATTCTCTTGCAACCCAACTCTTCAGAAAGGAAAGGGGGGAAAATCCCACCCCTGAGAGACGGTCTTCAGGTCTGAGGACGTTACTTAGCAACGGCACAAAGACCAGAGAGAAAAGGGGGACCTGGGGAGAAAACTCTTGGGTGGGGAGACAGAGCCAGTTTGAAAACTCCATTTCATCCAGAGAAAAACAACAAGGAAAACACAAACAAAATTAATCCTGAGAAAAGCCAAGAGGGGCTTCTCCCCAGCACAGGTCATCTCCTTACTCCCTGCATCTCAACTCCTTCAAACCACCGGTGACCATGTTCTCCCCCCGCTTTCGCCCATGGCCCGGGTGCCCTCCCCTTGCCCTGGCTTGACCCACACAGACTTGGACTCAGGGCTCCCCCACCCCTCCCCAAGCACCCACCGTTCTCAGACGCGCTGGGACCTTCGCAGTCCGAGATTAACTGTTGGGGTTTCCGCTGCTTTCGCCGAGACATTCCCGTGTAGAGAGAGGTGGGAGAGGGAGGGGCAACGCTCACTTAGTCTTAACTGGGGTGACCTGGTCTGGTCTCCCCCTTGGATCTGAAGCCAATTGATGCCTCTCCCCCAGTGCAAATCACTGTGAAGCAGAGGTGTTCTCTCTTCCCAGAGACAGACAGACAGACAGACTTGCGCGCCCTCTCTCTCTCTCTGATTCTCTGTCCCTGACTCTCTCTCTCTTCTCTTTCTCTCTCAATCTCTGCAAGTCTTTAAAGGGGAGACGCCCCCTTTTTTTTCTTCAGCTTCTTCCCTACGCTTCTGCAGCTCCCATTGTAAAAGCAAAAATCCTAATCTTTCCGCACACTCTTTTCTTTTGTACTGCAGAGGAAAGGATTTAACCCTCTCCTCCCTGCCAGCGCGTGGGGCCTCTCCCCGGGCTGTCTGTTCAGAAAAGGTCCCTCACTTGTGTTTTGAACTCTTCTTCTAAGATCTTCACAGTGCTTTTTGATTCTTTCACGATTCTATGTCACCTTGTTTCATAATGTGACTACTTCTGGGGTATAAGCTGAAATGAGAACTTTCTGGTATATCTTGATAATGAGGCCAAGAAGGCAGCTATTTCTAGTCAAAAATGGACATAGGAAAGGTTGGCAAAAAGACGGAGTAAAGATGAACAGTCAGTATAATAGTAATACATGTAGAGCTCTTTATAATTTATAGTATATTTTCATGTACATGATATATTTTGAATATTACAACCCTGAAATTAACGTGCCAGGTTTTACCACTCTCGTTTCCAGATGATCCTTTTTACAGGTGAACCCAAAGTCTCAGTGAGGTTAAGTAACCTATCCAAGATTGTACAGCTATGATGTAACAGAGCCGGGGCCTGGAAGCCAGGTGCATCTGACAGTTAGTCTAGCATTTCTTCCCTTCTATATTGATAAAGGTACAATATGCCACCAGACGCCTAGCATGAAAAAAAAGAAGTGATTGATCTTAAGGAATCTCATTTAAAATAGCAACAGGTCAGGTGCATTGCTGTCTCTCTCGTTCCTGTCCAGCTCCCAGGGTTGAAGATGATGTTAGATGAGTTCCATGGTCCTCCAGGGTGGAAGCTATAAGGAGGCACTTTGAGCTCAATATAAAGGAACTTTCTAATAGTGTAATGGACTCTCCAGTGAATGTGTGAGCTCTCTCTAATATATTCTCACAGAGGCTAAAAACAATTGTCAAAGATTCTGTGGAAAGAATGTCCTTTTGGATATGAACTTTGACCTTTAAGTATATCCTCCATCTCTAAAATACATCATTTGGTAACCAACCAGGTCTCTCCTGCTCATTTTGCGCACTTCAAGGTGATTCATTTTTTGTTCTGGCCATGCTATTTCTACATGAATTTGACTAACACTGTATTACTGGCCCACATATGCCCACATATGTCCTGTGTTCTAGCTATAATGCCTAGGTCTTTTTCTTTTAACCTTATTTACCCTTTACTCTTCTGGCTGAGATGAGAGAATATCTGAAACACCATCCGTCAGAAAAGTGAAAATTATTTTTCCCTTTGGAGTTTAATGATATAAATCTCTGATGGCTGCATCTTCAGAGAAAAGCAAAGCATATCTCCCTCATAGTGTTGAGTGCAAACTTGAAGTTCCTTTCCTTTCTACCCTTACACAAGTCCAGGCTAGTCTGACAATACTAAAGAAGGGAGAGAGAGAACAGGTGGCAGGAGAGTTGCTGGTGATAAATGAAGCAGGTACCACATCTGGAGTGATTTGGGAAGCACTCTGATCTTTACTTTGGAGTTCACTGAATCGCCATTATTTTCCCAGTCCTTTGGGGTCAGGACCCTGGGTGGCTCCCTCACATTCCACATTGTCTAATTCATTCTGCTAACTTCCCTGGGTAGATGGGTACAGTTATCACTAGGCTATGATTGTAGGAGAAATGGGAACACTGAGGCCAAGAAAAGTGTCATTTCTCAGTGGAATAGACTGGGGACTGTCACTCTCTCATCCCACTGTTTCCATCATTTACTTCCTTTTTGAAGAATAGAAAAGAGAGAAGAAATATAGCTTTCTGCTTTTCTCAGGAGTCCATGAAATCTCCAAGGATAGATTTGGGGGTGCAATATTTGTCTCTTTCATGGGTGTTGTCTGTCTTGTCTTTTCCTATTTTTTCCACTCTCCTTCTTGCTGTCCTTATTGAAAGGAAAGGCTCTTTCCCCTCCTCTCCTTTCTTCTGCCCTCCCCCATTTACCATTTTTTTCCTTTTACCTCTCTCCACTGTGGCCTCTTGACCTCTCCACAGAGTTACAAAAGTAAAATCCTTGAAGAGATGCTGCTGTGGGAATGTTAATGAGGCTTCTCCACAAAGGGGCAAAGACTTTACTTCACTGAGTTGGAAAAAAGCCCCTTTGAAAAGGGGTTTCTGTGTGTGGTGAAGTGGAGAGGGGAGGGGAAGGAGGGAGAGGGAGGGGAAGGGAGAAAAGAAGGGAGGGAAAGAGAGCAAGAGAATGAGAGAGAGAGAGAGAGAGAGAGAGAGAGAGAGAGAGAGAGAGAGAGAGAGAGAGAGAGAGACTTAGTAGCAGAAGAGAAAAATAAAACAACATTTTTCTTGCTTCAATTGGTGATTTGGTGATTTAATTTTTTAATTTTTGGAAAATGTTCCATGATCTTTTGACCTTGTAAATGAAGTGCTTACATTCCCAGGCAGGTGAAGAGGTACTCAAGGGCATTGAAGACAATAAAGGATAGGAAAAGGGACTTATCCTGGCCCCCTATTCCCAGTTTCTTCCCACGTGGGAGAAACTGAGAGGCTCTAGGGAAAATATTCCAGATGGGGGAAGCTGGTGGTAAAGATGGGCTCTTTCTTTTGGTTTTCTGGTTCCTTCTTATAGTTTCTCATTCTATAAAAAATTTCTGTTTTGGCTTCCCTATTGACTATTGGCCTAACAGGTTTTTCTCTTCAGGAATAGCTTAGAGTACAGTTGGAGTTTTTAAATTTTTGTTGTTTACATTGTTGAGCCAATTTTCAAGCCAGACCACTTGAGCATAATCTCTGTATCCTTCATTTGTAAGCATAGGTTGCTTCTGAATTAGTTATAATGGATGTTATGGTATTTCTAGTATCAAAATTAAGTCCTCAGAAAGCCAAGATGTGTTGTTGTTTTTAAAAGAAAGCCAGTCATTGACTTTCAGAGATTTTCCTACACATTGTTTTGTGATGTCAGCATAACACTCTAGTTAAGAAGCCCAGAACTGTGAGGAACAAGGAGAAGGTGACTGGAATGAGATCCCTGGAAGAGAAAGATGAGGAGCCAGTCAGGAATGCTAATTCTCAGAGCTCTATACACTCCTCTGGACTGAGGGTAATCACATGGGGAATTTATCCAGAATTCACATTCTTGGCCTCCACCCCAGATCTATTTAATCAGAATCTCTGGGGGTGGGGCCTAAGATTTTTAAACAGGCTCTTACATGATTCTTTTGCAGAGTTAATTTTGAGACAGTTGCACTTGACTGATGGTTCCCAAACCATGGGCTATCTACTCCTAGGGGACTGCAGTGTTGTCACAAGGGAATCTATGTACATATGAAAGGACCAAATGTATAACATGCCTCTCAAATGTATATACTGTTGTTGGCCAAATGTCTGTCGATGTTGTTCAAATTAATACACTTTTAACTCATTTAAAGATTTTCTAAACTCATCTTGGCTTTTGCCCTAAAAATACAACTATAGTCAGGTGGGGGTCCAGGACATTTTTTGGCGTTTCACTCAAGGCCTCTTCTCTCAGGACAATACTCTGCTTTTAGCATTCCTCTTTTACTAGTTTGTAGAAGAGCAGCCATTGTGGAGGCATTTCCTCTACCTCCCAAAGAGTTAGAATCCTATGCGAAATTTTATTTTAATTGCAAGAAAACTAAACTCGCAATCTAGAAATGCAGGTAACCTTGATGTAACAATAATCATAGCTTAGGTGTATTCTGTGTGCTATGCCCTTCGAGTGCATGATCTTATTTAATCCTTAAAATAACTTTGCAAAGGAAGCATTATATAATCCTCATCTTAGACATGCAGAACACCCCATTTTACAAATGAGGAAACTGAGGCTTAGAGAAGCAAAGCAGCTTTCTTGCTCAAGATCTCATAGTTGATAAATGGCTGGTTGAAATTTGTCCAAGCAACACCTGATTGGACAGCTTGTTGTTTTTCACCACAATGTGACACTGTATTGATTTCTGCGTGTTACAGGCCCACTTTCTGGCTGCAGACCTGGAGAATGACTTAAACTTTTGACTTCCAAAAAAAATTTAAAGACCTTAAATTTTATTAATATCTACAACAAATTATGCTTCTTATAATTACATATACGAGTATTACCACACGTTCTTTGTCTTGCTAGCATTAAGGGAGTAAGATAATAAAGAGTAAGGGGAAAGCGCCCTTTGCAAAACTTTATTAAATAAGAAAGCACTGGCAAACAGTCCCTGGTCTTATTAGATGATTTCCGCCTGGCCTCTTTCAGGTGGCAGTTGCCATGGTATTTTAGGGGCAGAGGGAGGGCGTGAAGATCAAGGAGGGTCATTCAGACTGAGTCTTGTCCGGTGTTTCCTTTCAGAGTTCATTCTCCAAAGGATGGCAGGAATTTAAACATTGATAAGAGGACGGATAGAACTTATTCTTTTTGCTCTCCTTCATTTCTCTGTGTTAGTCATGTTAAATAAAGGGGAAACGGAGTTTGTGAATAGGACAAGGTAGTGGAACAGGAAAGAGAGGTCATGGGGGAAGGGCCGTTAGCCTAGCTGGCAATGGGAGGAGGCTAGGGTGGGGGCAGTGTGTGTGTGTGTGTGTGTGTGTCTGTGTGTGTGTCTGTGTGTGTCTGTGTGTGCGTGTGTGTTTTCAAGGGAGACATTATAAGAACAATTTGTTAAAGTTCTAGGGATCCTGAGTTTGGTCATTTGAAAGAAAATCAACAAATCAACAAAGGATAGGGAATAGGGACAAACAGTCAGAGTGAGGGAGGAGCATGATGAGAAAGACAAAAAAAAAAAAAAGGTAAACCAAGCCTTGAAAAAGGAAAACAAATCAGAGTGATGAGGAAGAAAGAAAGATTGAAGTCACAGAGGCAAGTCTTTGGAGGAATAGGAACATGGAGTGAAGCATGTCAGAAAAAATGAATAATTGACAACCTATAATAGAACCATAGCCAGAGCCTTCGGGAGGAACTTTGAAGCAGGGGAACAAGGACTTTGGAGCTGGAAGGGGCCATAGGGATCATCTCCAAATCTCTCACTTTTCCGATAAGGAAAGTAAGACCAAGAGAGGTTAAGTGACTTTTCAAAAGATTCTCCAGAACCAGATCTTATCTCAGAGAATTATCCTTTTTACTACACCATGGAACTGGAGAAGAAACAAGGCAAGAATGATGGGAAGCCAAGCATAAGTAAAATTTTAAAAGCTAGGTCTTAAATAATTTCTCCTTTCTCCATCCTCTCTAGAATTTATAAACTTTTTTTTCATTGTTTTTAAAGAGATAATTCCATTCCAATAACTTCATACTTTAAACTATTTCAGTCAGATAATAATCCCTTCTCCACTTGAGAGATTATTCCCAGGAAAGGGATCCTTCGGTGACTACTTTTTAAGTCGTGAGAAAATTCTGGATGATGACTAATTGGTTACTAATTACATTTTAAGTGCAAATTCTTTAAGTCTGCTCTTGGTAGAGTTTATTTAGTTCAGATTCACTCATTCAACAAATATCTTTTGAGCAGCTCCTATGTGCTAAGTACCTAGTACACAACAGAAAATAAAATAGATGCTGTCCAGTTTGTTATTAGGCAGCTATTTTGGATTTAAACCTTTTGGTGATATTTCTGTTGTTTTTTACATTATTTCCATTTCCAAATAATGTCACTGCTTTATTCCTCATCTATAAGTGGGATAATTTATGCCAGTGTTCTTAGGCGCTTCTGATGTGGCTCCTCATCTATTCAGGAACTGCTCTTACCGCCTCAAAATGAGCCAGGACACATGGTTCCCATGGAGTTGATTAGAGCAAGTTTACTACTGCAAGATAGTTCAAAGTAAGGAGAGATGATGGGGCAAATGAAAGCCAGAATCCTTGAAAAGAACTAGGGGGAGCAGGAAACCCCACAGGCAACCTGGAAGTCCAGAGGGGCTAGAATACTATAGCAAATGAGTTAAGAGAGAGAGGAGGTAAGAACTGGAAGGATTGCTGTGAATATTGACTTTACTGTACTTGTGAATTTGAAGTGAACGGCAACTGGCTTAAATATAGAAGTTCAAGATGTATGGTAACAGCCACGGTATATATTATAGAGAATCCCATGCTTCCCTGCAATTGAGCATTTCTATGAGAACGGATGGCAATATCGTATTTACACTATTTAATAATCACATACTATTTGATGCATTATTCTTTGTCCATCTTAAAGTGCATTGTACATTTCTTGACCCCATGATCCACTTATTCCCATGGAATTTAATATGAGGTTCAGGAATTTACTATTTATATTGTAGATGCGATCTCTCCTTTCTCTCTTTAGATATAGGTAGATATACACAGATACTTGCATATTTACATATATCTGTATATATGCTATATATAGAGATGTAAATATATATATGCTGTATATAGAGATGTAAATATATATGTAAACATCATATATATATACATACGTATATATATAATATATATATACATACGTATATACGTATGTATATATATATGATGTTTATACATCATAGAAGATGAAGAGAGGGGATCAATGGATCTCCAGCAGAAATTGGGGATTTGGGAGGAGTGATTTAACGATCAAATTCTATCTATGAGGTTTAGATCTTTCTTTGCCTTTCCTGGTTTAATGACCTCTGTTCCCATCTTTCCATCAAGGGATAAATGTTACCAGGGTGTGTGTGTGTGTGTGTGTGTGTGTGTGTGTGTGTGTGTGTGTGTGTGTGTATTTCCAAAAAATTAGATGGAAGTTTGAAAGGAAAGAGAGGGTAAAGAGGGAGACAATCGGCATGTTACTGAAGAAGAGTTCCTCTTTCCATCACCTACCCCCATCTTTATACCATAAAACCATTCTTCACACACGCCATTTCCAAGCTGTCCATCTTTATTTAGTCAGCTTGAAATCCCAGTATTAACTTTGTTTTCTTTAAATGGAAGAAGGCACTTCCCCCCACTGGCCAAGGTACCTGAAAAATAGCCTTAGAAAATAAATACAATAAGATCACATTACATAATTTAAAATCTTGGAGAACAAACAACACAGTGTCATAACCATTACAGTACTGGGAAATCCCTTCTAAATTTAAGATCTTTTAAAAATAAGAGCATTAAAAATACATAATTTTCAAAATAAAAAGCACATTTGTATGAAATCATAGTTTGGCCATTCTTTTATAACTACACTGTTAGCTGGGCAGGATGTATGGGAACATAACCTCATGTCTTTTCAACCCTCTAGTTTATATTGAAAGTCTACTTGACAAATAGAGTTCAGATGATACACATTTCTATTTTTAGTGGAAAAATCATTGACTTAGGTTCTAGTCAGACTCTTCCACTTCCCAGTTAAATTACCTTGGGAAAATGTCTTTACCTTTCCAGACCTCAGTGTCCTCATCAGCAATGATTATATTAGACCAGATAATTTTCTCACCCAGTTTTAACCTCTGTGCTTTGTATGTGAGTATCTAAGTCAATCAACAAAATATGTCTATTGCAACAATTTCAATATAGGGTCCTGCAATAATAATAAATCCATGGGAGTCAGTTTCTAATGGCATCACTCAGGACAAAGCTCACCTAAAGTCAAAGTTTAAAATCCCTGAGGAGGGAATGCACCAGAGACCAGTTTTATTCTGGTATTGGAACAGATGATCATTTCTTTGGCTGAGTATCAGATGATGTAAGTGGCCTGCATTTAGGGGATAGGTAGAATGAAAAACATTCATTTCTCTACATAGAATCACACTCATGCTTATATTAGAGAGGGGACAAGAGAAAGGTACTCATTGAATGGAATGCCAGAGTGGGATTGACTGCGTTCTTTCCATTGTTGTTTCTCCCTTTCTTTTGCAAACTTTAATGTAATTATAATTTAAATTGCACATTGAAATTTAATTTGAATTAAATGAATAAAAAAGTATGTTCCATCAACAATCCTCAGGCCTGTTGATGATCTTGTGACCTCCTGAAATAAGTCCAGTCAAAAACCAAAGCAGCTTACAGGTTTATGATTCTGTATCTCCAGATGGCAGAACTACCTCAGGATTTAAATCCAAGCCCTGGCCAGAGAAATCCTTTCCTTCCTTTGAGACATAAGGACCAAGCTAGATCTTCCAATTAGTTTTACTCTCAACACACATTTATCAAATGCATTTCATATTTCACTCACTGGACCTGCATTTAGGAAGAAAGTAGAATTTAAAAAATACATTTTTCAACATAGAATCACACTCATGCTCATATTAAGAGAACTGAGATGCTGGGGTTGCAAAGGTAAATAATAGAGACCCTGCCCCTCTTCGAGAAGAGGGACAATATTAAACAAAAAATTATAATGCGATATGAGAAAATTACATAGAGATATGCATAAAGTTCCATGGGAAAAAGGGAGACTGGACTTGGACTAATTGTCCACTGGCAATAAATTCATCCCTCTTTTCCTTCCTCCCTCCCTCCATCCTTCTATTAAACAAATGTCCATGGTGGTTAGTTACTATATATAAAGCACTGTGCTAGATGTCATAAATGAAAAGAGAATAAAATCAGATCCTTCTTGAAGGAGCATTAATTTGGTATAGGAGATAAAATAGTTAAACAGGTAATGCAAACAGCCACTGTTTATGGGCCACTTCTTTGTGACAAGGCCGTGTGACGCTCTTTAATTACACTATCTTACGGCAGTCTTGTGAGGTAGACATTATTATCCCCATTATACCAGTTAGGAAATTGAAATTTAGATAGGTTAGGAATTTGCTGAGGGTCATGCAGCTGTGAATTATGGAACTGAGTTCTAACATATTTATCTTACAACAAAGTCTGTGCTACAAAGACAATGTGGATTCTGGAGTGTGAGGTTTTGGGATTAAATTGCCTTCACCACTTGTCAACTGCATGACCTTGGGTATTTTACTGAACTTCTCTGAGCCTCCGTTTCCTCATACAAAAATGAAGTTAATAGTAGCTACTTCATAGGCTTGTAGTGGAGATTTAGCAAAACTCGGTTAAGGCATTTGGTCCAGTGCCTGGCCAATCTTTTAAGCTACATTTGATAGCTAATACTATTATGCTGTTCTGCATACCTGTAGATAGCAAGTGGTGCATGCTGAGAGATGCAGATCAAAAGTGTACATATTTCAAGAAAAGAAGGATCACTTCCAACTGGAGCGTGGGAGGGTGAGTAGATTAAAGGAGGATCGTGAAGAATTCACTTAAATTGGGGTTTCCAAAAAAAAAAGCTAAGACTTGGGGCCGGCCAGGTGGCTCGGTTGGTTGGAGCTCCATACTCCTAACTCCGAAGGCTGCCGGTTCGATTCCCACATGGGCCAGTGGGCTCTCAACCATAACGTTGCCAGTTCAACTCCTCAAGTCCCGCAAGGGATGGTGGGCTCCACCCCCTGCAACTAACATTGAACATGGCACCTTGAGCTGAGCTGCCACTGAGCTCCCGGATGGCTCAGTTGGTTGGGGCGTGTCCTCTCAACCACAAGGTTGCCAATTCGAATCCCACAAGGGATGGTGGGCTGCGCCCCCTGCAACTAGCAATGGCAACTGGACCTGGAGCTGAGCTGCCCCCTCCACAACTAAGACTGAAAGGACAACAAATTGACTTGGAAAAAAGTCCTGGAAGTACACACTGTTCCCCAATAAAGTCCTGTTCCCCTTCCCCAATAAAATCTTTAAAAAAAAAAAAAAGCTAAGACTTGAACATTTAGACTCTAAAATTTGGAGTAGAAGATTGAGGAAGGCAGCAAGAAGCTTGTTACCTGTGGGAGGTGACAAGTAATAAAAATGCAAGCAAATTACAGAGAATGGTAATTAAACAGGGTAATGGCAGAGAAAGTAAGGAGGAAAGGTGGGGCTGTTACGGGTAAGCGTCTAAGAGCCTTAATTCAATCTCTAGGTAGAATGCTGTTCATATGTAGATCGACTGCTGTTCTGTGAATGGATACTGAATGAATAGCCCAAACTGACAGAAATGCAAATGCTCTTTGAAACAGGGGCTATTAGTAATGCAAATATTAAAAACCTCTGATTTAAGCAGAATAACAACAAAACACCCTAATCAAACTCTGTGTTAATCAAGCTGTGAATGAAGACATTTACATCCTCATGATTTTGATGACAGAAAAAAATTCCTCTGTCCCTAGTTTGTCTTATCTGTAGCTAGAACTAAGTATGATTAGTAAATGCCATCCTAATCTAGGGTTCATTCATTCATTCATTTATTTAACAAATATTTTACTGAGAGGTTACTATGTGCCAGGCCCTATTCCATGCCTGGGGGATACAGCGGATCGTCTTTCTTTAAGAGTTCTCATCAATAGCTAGAGAGGGCTTTTGGAACAGAAGGGCACCTCAGGAGAACCATAGGCAGGTTCTGACATATGTCTACTGACATGTTTGGATAGAGGTGGGAAAGGACCTAGAAATCGACAGGGTCCAGAGTGTGTCCTAAGATGATCTATGGTGAGAAGATAAAGTGCCCTTGATTGAAGAAGCTTTGAAAAGATTTTAATGTCCCCAGTTTCATTTGAACTAAAACATTGGCTGCCTTTCGCATTGCTCTGTGCACCCCATTCCAAAGCTTACTCCATCACTCCTCATACACCTGTCCTCATCTTGTGCTATCTAAATTTACCAAATAAATGTTCTTTCCACCCATTCCAATTCCTGCTGTTCTTCAAAGCCAGTCTCTGGGCTCAGCCCCAAGCCTTGAGGGGCAGTAAATGGATTCAGAGTTGCTACTCAAACACAGATCCCCATGGAAACCAAACGACTAAGAAAACAAAAAGAGAGGAAGAGGCAGCCACTGCCTGACCTTTTATGCTTGCTCTCCAAATTCTTTTCGCTCTCCGGCTTGAAGGCAAGTGCTTATTTGTATAACCAGTGGAAGGAAAGAACCTGACCCCTCCTCCCCACTCTCAAATTTCTTAAGAACCTCTCTTCTCTTTGATAGTAAGTATAGAGCAGTGGGACATCTCCACCTGGTGGTGCAAATACCAAATTACCTCCAAGAAGAGATTAGAGAGAGAGCCTGCAATGCAGGTTATTAAGCAGCTGCAAAAGGAAGAGAATGCCAAGACGTCATATGCAGGAGCCACTCTTAGGAAAAGTGTTTAGTTGTGAGGCATTTAGTGCCTCACATAATGATCTATGGTTACATATATATATATATATATATATATATATGATTAAATATATATATGATTAAATATATATATGATTAAATATATATATGATTAAATATATATATTTAATACTTCATTTTTAAATTATTATTATTTTTAAGGAGGGCACAGCTCACAGTGGCCCATGAGGGGATCGAACCGGCAACCTTGGTGTTATTAGCACCATGCTCTAACCAACTGAGCTAACCGGTCACCCCCCTCACATATATTTTTAAAATACTTAAATATCATCTTTTAGTTGGTGACTTTTTTTTTTTTTTTTGCATTCAATCGAAATATGGATGGATACATGAGGTCCTCTCATATCTTCCAACTTCATAGCAGATATTTCCTACCTGAATGTCTTGTCCCCACAAATTCAGTGTAATCCAGGATCTAGATGGTGTTCTTCTCTTCCTTTTCTTTCCCATTGAGAAGGCAGGCCTCACTAGCTTACACAGGGAAACCAGAAGATTTATTCCATTGTCTTTTAGATGTATCCCAGGGTTGAAGTGTCACCCTTCTTCCTCCCCCATCATGAGAGCAGAAGCCCAGACTGTGGCAGGCACATACTGCTGTCCTTGTACCCCCACAGCTATCATGCAGGACCTCAATGTTTTCTGTACATATTCTTGGGGGATGTGATAGCCCTTGTCAACAGACAGTTGTTGCCACCAATTCAATACAACAGGAGTCTCCAGTTTGGGGTGTGGTGAAGGGGAACTTTAGTCAATGAAAACAGCTCAATCATGAAATAGCACAGCTATGGAACAGCACAGTTGTGAGGTGGCCCTGGGGTGAGGTGGCCCTGGCCCTAGTGTTGCAGCTCTGTCCCTCTCTGGCTCTACCCCAGTTCAGCAAGCCAGCTCTGCTCCAGTCCAACAAGATAGTTTTAACGTTACAACTCTAGCTGAGGAAACATAGTCTTTGGTGGAAATAGAATGTGTGATCGTTGAGTCAGAGGAGACCTGCCTTATATAGAGAGCTGACTTACATATACATACACCCCTGATCTCTGTTTTGGTCCATTTCTATGCCAATGAGGACGCTAAATCCTCACAGTTTGATCCAAATAGTATCATCCTGATTGGTCAGAATGGAGCCACTCTGATTAGTCAGTGAAGATGCAAAGGAGGATATAGCTACACAGCTCCAATTGGATGGGGAAAATTTCAGTCCTATTGGTTGAAATGTGATTCCAGGAACTACTTTATAAGTGTTGGTTCAGATGGCAGGAACACAGTGCAGGCAGGCAGCTTCTCCCTGAAGTGTGTTGTGCAGGAGAGGCCCCTGTTTAACAATGGCTGCTAGGCTCTGTTTTTAAATTTGGGCCCGATTAACCACGAGGAGTCCTTCCTAAAAGGTATTTCCTTTCTCTGAGTCAACATTCTCTCAATAAGAGGGCCTGGCAACAAGGCTCAAGGGCTCCTCTGAGAGAGCACAACCGCGTCCCCTGCTCATAGCTACTTCTAGCCAGGGGCACGTGCAGGAGATGCTGGGGCTCATCACTGGAAGAAGGCATAAGACACGATCCATTCTCTTCAGAGCTGAGTGCTTTCTTCTAGGAATTCTTTCAAATTGCAGGTGGCTCATGTCCCCCTAGTTTTGTGTGTAAGTAGGTTGAAATAAAAACATACTCAACATATTGACTAATTGCTCCTTTGTACCTTCTTTCTGAAGTTATGTTTCCCCAACCTTTATTTATATCTTTTGGCCTTTTCTGGATCTTTTCCACAGTCTTCTTAAAAATGTGTTTTATTTTTTAGAGCAGTTTTAGATTTACAGCAAACTTGAGCATAAGGTACAGAGATTTCTAATGTGCCCTTTGCCCCTACACATACATAATCTCCCCCATTATCAACGTCCCCACTAGAGAATGTTAGAATTGATGAACCTACATTGACAAATCAAGCATCACCCTCGGGGGTAGGGAAACCTGAACTGTAATTGATGATTTCCTGGAGGCTCAGTGTGGACAAGGCTGAGAGATAAAAACGCCAAGGGAATCTAGTCCCAGGCTTTTCTGAGTTTGCCTTTAGGAGTTCTACTTCTGGCTCGGTCTCACAGTATATATTGGAGAAAAATCCCCTCATGTTTCCAATAGGAGGAAGGAAAATGGGACCTTTTTGAAATAAGCCAGAGCATTCTCTTCTTTACAAGTCCTACCCTCAGGGGAACTATTTAACCAGAGCCTAACCTGCTGGGGTATTATCAGCCCAACTGACTAGGGAGAAGGGAAATACTCAACTCCAGCCCCCTCTAGCCATCCTGTCCCACTTAAGGTGGGAAGGGGGTGTTGAGAAACACATACAAAGTTCACAGTCCACAAGTACAGACTGTGTAAAATAATGACACCTAGTTATAAGACTGGAGAATGCTTCCTCTCCCCCCATACCTCACTACCATATTATCAAAGGCATATTTACAGCAGTTCTTTTTACCAAGTACATCATGCCCGATTATCGAGAAAAAATTACAAGGCATACTAAAAGGCAAAACAAAACAAAGCCCAAAAAACTCCCCCACAAAACAAAAAACACGGTTTGAAGAGACAAAGCAAGCATCAAAATCAGACTCAGATATAGCAGGGATGTTGTAATTATCAGACCAGGAATTTAAAACAATTGTGATTATCATGCTAATGGCACTAATGGATAAAGTAGACAGCACGCAAGAACAGATTTAAGCAGAGAGATGGAAATCCTAAGAAAGAATCAAAAAGAAATGTGAGAGATAAAAAACACCAGAACAGAAATGAAGACTGCCTTTGATGGGCTTATCACTAGACTGGAAGCAGCTGCGGAAAGAATCTCTGAGCTTAAGGATATCTCAATAGAAACCTCCAAAACTAAAAGGCAGACAGAAAAAAGACTTGCGGGGGGGGGGGGCCAGAACAGATATCTAAGAAATATGAGACAACTACAAAAGGTTTAATATATGCTTAATAGAAAGAAAGAAAGAAAGAAAGAAAGAAAGGATATGGTGCCTTTGATATAAAAGAAATTAATTTCTACTATGACTATCGTATGTATCCATATTAGAATATTATATGAAAGGGAAATGAAATGTATTAAATCACAATGAGTTAAATGAAAATACCCTTCCTGGTGGAGGTCACATGTGAGCTAACTGAATCATAAGGAGTCTGCATAAAAGTTTAATGCTGTATTTTGAATTTATAAACAGATAAAAAGATGGTAATCCTACAAAACTATAGGTTGTAAACACAACTCTAAACCTGAAAATTCTAGAAAGAGGGCATCATTTAGTGAAACTCATCTCGAAGTTGAACAAGCCAATGAAATTATTAAATGCATTGTTGCTTGTTTTTCTTCAAAACTTAAACTTGATGGAGGAGACAAATACTTAAAAAATTTTTTTTAATTAAAATTTATTGGGGTGACAATGGTTAGTATAATTACATAGGTTTCAAGTGTACAATTCCGTAATACGTCATCTATATATCACATTGTGTGTTCAACACTCAGAGTCAGCTCTCCTTCCATCACCATGTTTTTGACCCCGTTTACCCTCATCTATCACCCCCCGCCCCTCCTATCCTCTGGTAACCACTAAACTGTTGTCTGTGTCTGAGACAAATACTTCTTGAATGAATTCACAAATTGCAATATTCACTACCATTACCTTAATGCAGGCTAGTATCACCCCTCACCTGAACTGCTGCATCAGTCTTCTAATCAGCCTCCTAACTGTGTTTTGCCTTCTACAATCCATTCACTACATAGCAATAAATGCGACACTATTAAAACACAAGTCAAATATAGTCAATAACATTTGCAATCCCTATGATGTTGGTTGGGAACTGAACTTATTGGGGCAATCACTTTGTAAGTTATATAAATGTCTAATCACTATTCTGTACACCTGAAACCAATATAACATTGTATGTCAAATGTAATTGAAAAATTAAAAACAATCAAACAAACAGAAAACCCCACGAGTCAAATCACCTCAATTTGGAGCTTTGATTCTCTCGGTGGCTTTGATATGATACTGAGAGCGAAATCTATAGTCCTTATAAAGATCTGGATGACCTGGCCCCACTTTATTTTTTTATAGCTTTTCTTGTGTCCCTGGATCCTCACCCTTATTGACAATGCTAGCCTTGCCTAACTCTTTCTTATCCTTCAAGTTTCAGATTACCATATTTTCACAAAAATTCTTGTACATGAATGTTCATAACAACTTATTCATAATAGCCAAAGAGTGGAAACAATGCAAATCATCATTAACTAACGAATGGATAAACAAAATGTGGTATAGTCATACAATGGACTATTATTCAACCTGTCAACATAAGAAACATCAAACCTGTAGAGAATTTTTATGAAAGTTTATTTGAACTACATTGACACTATATGCCAGGGAGCAAGATCTTAGATGCTCTGGAGAATAACAATTTCACAACCTCTTTTATGTGTTTGAAATTAAGGAGGGAATATCAGGAAGATTACATGAGGATGGGAGAAAGCAAGGCAGATATTGGATTACAGGATAGTTAACAATGTTATATGCTTTCTTGAGGGTGGTTTTTTGAAAGGTGTGTTAACCTAGATGCACAGAAACAATGGACAAGCTTGCTTAAAGTAAAGATAAACCTTTTACTAAAAAATATATGCCTGGAGCATGACTACCCACTATGATCTGCCCAGTCAGAAATTTAGAATCAGATCACCCTGTCAAGTTACTTTCCAGAGAACCCCTTTTTTTTGTCCACAAATCTTAAAAAAGAATGAAATCACAAACCTTAAAAAAAGAGTGAAATTCTGAGGAGGCAGGATAGCTCAGTTGGTTAGAGCGTGAGGTCTGAACAACAGGGTTGCCGCTTCGATTCTCACATGGGCCAGTGAGCTGCGCCCTCTACAACTAGATTGAAGACAACCAGCTGCCACTGAGCTTCTGGATGGGCGGCCGGATGGCTCAGTTGGTTAGAGCGCGAGCTCTCAACAATAAGATTGCTGGTTCACTTCCCACATGGGATCGTGGGCTGTGCCTCCTGCAACTGAAGATCGAAAAAAGCAACTGGACTTGGGGAAACACCCTGTTCCCCAATATTCCCCAATAAAATTTGTTTTTAAAAAAATGCTAAGTAAAAAGTAGTTAGGACAAATATTGTGTGGTTCCACTTATATGAGATACCTAGAACAGGCAAATTACTTAATCATACGACACAATGTGTATATTTCAAACCTTGATTCTCCAAATAGTTCTTTACGTCAGTGTTCTATACCATGGTCTGGGAATAATGGCTCCTGCCCTTTGGCCTATGACAGGTCAGGTGAGGCCTGAATCACATGAAAATGTCTGGATCTTGGAAGAAGGAGGCCCTGAAGGGCTGAGAGTTTAGGCCAAAAGAAAAAACGATCAGAGAAACAAAGACAATGGCCGGCCCCAGGAAGATGACAAAGGCTGTTGAGGTCAGGCAAAGATTAAGCTACCAAAGCATTAGGAGAGCTGTTCTGGAGGGTGGTTCTAGGGCAGACATTTGGAAAATAAAGCCCTGGCTGGGGGTAGAAGGAAGAGAGGTGTTCAAGTATCAGGGTCTTAGGTCACAGTAGCCAGGAGGGTATTAAATATAGAGCACTTGCCAACATCACCAGCTTCCTGTTTTTTTCCCCAGACCCCAGGCCCTACCCTTCCTCTTCAAGGGTGTCTCAGCCTCTTTTCACTTCCTTTTTGCTTCTCTTTCCTCTCTGGAAAACCATAAATGCTATTGCCCCAGAACCTTTGATTGCTAGACCCATGAGTCAGAGAACCTTGAGGCTACTTAGGGGGCTTAGGGTTTGGGGGAGGCTGGCTTGTTGCTTGTGCTGGGTCAAAATTGGTTGGGGCATTTCTGCTGTTGTAGTTGTATCTTGTCCTTCCAAGCTGCCCAGCTTCTCTGTAGAGGAAACAGGGACCCCTGTGTAACTGCACGTGAACTTCATTTCTTTAGGATGCATTCTACTTTAATCCAAACTAGATTTGTTTAGCTTGATAGAAATATAACTCACTTGCATTTTTTCCCCAGATTCTCCTACCTGTACATATACTGTATGTCCGCTCCTTTTAATCATTAAGCCCTTAGGATATTAGGTTCTGGTCAGTGTCAAACTTACTTCGGAATAAAGCTTCAGATCTATCAACCATGACCAAGATACAATAACCAAACCTCAAACTAGAATAAGGTTTTGGTCAAACAAAGCTAACACCTTGGCCTCCTTTATGTCTCAGCTCCAGACTCATGAAAGCAGAACGGTCCCATGGACCACGTCCCCTGGGAACCAGACAGAACATGCCATGACTGGCACCAGACCTGGAGCTGTGATCAATCGCTCCCTGCCTTAGCCCCGACCAATCAGTAGAGCCCATGACACCAACTCCCATAGTAACCGTGATTAATGATTTGCCCTTGACATAACCTGGCTGCTAGAGGCCACCAGAGAGCCAGGTTTTTGAGATCATTAGTTCACCTATGTCTCTGGGCTTGGCACCAACTCCTTAAATAAACCTTTACTTTCTTTGCTGCAAACTCCTGCTCGTGTCTTTTTTTTTTTTGGCTTGGCTGCATGCAGGCAAGTGGACCCTCTGAGTCTATCGTAATGCCTTCTCTATATAACTTTTGGCAGAAAGGTCCAGAAAGTGGAGACAAAACTGCCTTGGGGGACCAAGAGTCCAGGCTTCTTCCCATTGCTTCTCTTCATACTTCATGCACTGTGAGGTCTTTTATCCCCAGGAAAATTCTGCTCTTGATGTTTAGATTCATTAAATGGAACATAGAATGAGGTGTGCTTTGGGTGTCAGAGAGTCTCAGCATCCTGCAGCATCAAAAATGATGGGTCAGTACCCAAGTTACACAGCCCCACCCCATGCAGGTCCTAGCTTCTTACAGCTGGGTGCTATAGCAACACAGCCTAAGAGGAGAGAGGCTCAGAAACCGCTCCAGCCACAGAATCCCTAGGACCTAATTCTCCAGAAGCTTGAGCCTGGGGCCAAGTTAAGGAGCATATACAGGTTATTTGAGACTGGGTATGTGAGGTCTTTCACTGGGGGGGTGGAAGTAGACATGGTGACTCTTCCTTGGCCCTAGAGAGAAGAAAGAAAAATAGGAGTGTGTAAAGGGCTAAATGAGGTTCTTATGAGTAAGCAAAATGAACATGAAAAGGGAAATTGGTGAAGCTTTTGTCCTGTGCAGACATGAAGCAGGTTTCCAATGGAAGGGCTTTATTTTCGTAGGTAATAGAGTAGACTGGTGGATTAATCTAAATTGGAGCAGAGCAGAGACTTTCCCTTGGTTCCAGAGGTTCTAAGATTTGTGTTCAGCTCCAAGATGTTGTATGGCTTTGGGCCTTTCATTTAACCTTTCGGAAATTCAGTTACTAAAAATGGCTTACCATACTCCGTGCCTTACCTCACGGATGGGGTGATGGCCTTATATATGTGACGGGCCTTTGTAAACTCTAAAGCCTTGTTATTTAAAGTGTGGCCTTGGTCCAACAGCATCAATCACCTGGCAGCTTGTTAGAAATGAAAATCTCAAGTCCCATTCCAACTCTACTGAATCAGAATCTTCATTTTAATAAGATTCCCAGATAGTCACCTACACATGACAATTTTCAAAGAATCACCGTAAATCACTGTATAAATTAATGTTACTGTCTGAGTGAGGACCAAACATCACTTGGGATTCAGTTTTGCCCTCTTATGTAAGACCACAAGGGGGTGGCAGGTGCCCACTTCATTGAGTGACAGATCCCTCTACTCCAATTTCTTTCATAAGTGTAGTCTTCAGAAGGATGATTAAGAATGTGCTGGCCCCTGGCAATGGGATGGGAGAAAATGAAAGAAGGACCTGGAGAGAAGAAAAGAAAGATGGATGATGGAAGGAGGATGAACTACAGTGATTTTCTGGGCTGAGAGCAGGAGAACGAGTATAAGTGGAGACAAGTAGAAAGCATTTGTAATCCTGTGTTGGGGGCTTTGAACACACGAAGGTCTGGTGTTCTGAGGTAATAGACAAATTTCTCCTTTTTGTCACTTTTCTCCTTTTTTTAACAGAAGACATGCTTCTGACATGGATCCTCTTCTTGCTCCTCCTAAAGGACGAGTCTGGCTTCTCCGAGACCCACAACTTCCTCGTCATCATGTTGACAGACCCATAGCAAAGGTCTCTGATAAGTACAAATATTACTGTGACGTGATGATGATGGTTCGAGGGCTGGCCACTGAGAATAGCTGTAAGAAGACCAAGACCTTTTTCACAGCCTGTTTCCTAACACAGGTAACCCTCTGCAAGGGTCCAACTGCGAGTGACTGCCACCTCATCATCTTCAAAGTCACTCAATGTAATCTCTACCCAGAGGCCTTGTCACCACACTTACTACTAAGGCATTAACCCGTGGGGGGATGTGAGGGTGGTCTGTGTGGGGAAACATTCAATTCTCTTGGAGGAATCATCTCTAAGCATCTCATCAAGGACGACTGTGGTTCTGCCCCGCACCCCCCAACCCCATTCCCACTGGGAAGCCCTGTTTGGTCCTAGCTAGTCTAGATTCTCCCCCAGAGCCTGGACTACCTCTCTGTTCCCTACATCCTAGCCCCTAAACCTGCTCTGAGGGATAGTGGAGGCAGAGGGGAGAGAGGCTTGTCACCAGCCTCCTTTGACACCTTTAGTACTTGCCCAGTCTAATTGCCTTATCTTTCCTACAGAGAGAGAGAGAGAGAGAGAGAGAGAGAGAGAGAGAGAGAGAGAGAGAGAGAGAAAGAGAAAGAGAGGGAGAGAGAGAACACCAATGCTAAATATTTTTCTAGGGTTTGGCCCCTTTTCTCCTCAAGCTCTCACTCCCTAGGGTGGAAGAGAAGGTCAGAGAGAGGTTTGTGAGCCTGGTGTGGGCAGTTATGCTCCAGGGGTCTGCTGAGCCCATTTGCCCACCTGCTGCTTTAATAAAACTCTCAAGGGTGCTGACCATGAGTGGCTCTGAGTGTTTGGGTTCCTAGCACCCTCTCATTTGAGGGGGGCTTGTGACAGAGAGGGGTTTGTAGGGGAAATCCTCCTTTACAGGTACAAGTCCCAGAACTGTCAAGCACCAACAGTGGGCAGAAGTGTCACTATCAGGAGATAGGAGTGACATTGGCCTGGGGCAGACCAATGAAGCGACATGATCCCTTCTCTGACCATGCTGGTCATGCCCCCTTGAACACTGTCTTCTTAGCTTAGCAGAAGATGCAGAGAAATATTGAAAAGACCAAAATGATTACTGAGAGTACAAGAAAATTAACCCAGAGGCTATAATTAGCATAAAGCTTACCGAGGACAGATTTCCTAACTTATTTTGTTTGAGGACAGATTTCCTAACTTATTCCGTTTCACCTATCATTTTGAGATACTTAAACTTTGGTCCAAAGGGATCAGGAGAGGAATCCATCACATCTACTGAGCATCCTCAGTGTGCAGAAACACTTCCTACACTGTGGCAACTATACTGTGGAAGGGACAGACAAGGTAAGAGAGGAAGATGTCTGCTACCTTGTCTGCCTGGTATTTTATCTCCTCCAAAGAGCTTTCAGCTTTTAGAAGCAACCCCTTTCTACGTCACTGTAATGTTTTTAATTTTTATTCTGTCATCTCTACCTTGTATGGTCTTTTGGTTACTAGGGTTTCACTGAGGAAATCGGTAGGAAAAGTTTAGGATCCATGAGTTTACTTTTAAGTTTCAGGCCGAGAAGGACAAAATCTTTGCCATTGGTTTGGCTCACTTTCTTTTGTTTTTTAAGTGGCAATTGTTTTTCTATAAGAGAAAAGATAAATCTATGTTTTTATTGCATACTATATGCAAAAATAAATTTCAGATGAAATAAAGATATAAATGAATAAAACAAAATTGTAAAAATGTTACAAAAAAATTAAGGACTCTAGAAAATCTTGGGGTGGGGAGCGAGCTTCTTAAGCAAGACAGAAGCCCAGAGTCCATAAAGGAAAAGATTATGGCACAAAAATAAACAATTTGGAATAAAAAAACACAGAATAAACACAAACAAGTGATACAGTTGGAAGAAAATAGTTGTACTATATCATCAACAGATGACTTTTCTAATACGCAAAGCTCTCATGGATTGATAGGGAAAAGTAAACAACTCAATAAAAAAATAAGCAAGTGATATAAACAGACAAATGATAGAAGAGGAATTCTGAATTATAGGTAAACCTAATAAAAGATTCTCAATCTCTCTATTAGTTAGATAAATCAAAACAAAAATAAGCCTCTCAACAGCTTGGCAAAAATTAGTTGATTTATTGTAGGTGACAGTGTGGGAGTGGGCATTCATTCACACACACACGTTATATTTTATGCATGTATGTTTTTGGTGTATATATTGTAGTAAGTTCTCGCTTAACATCCTCAATAGGTTCTTGGAAATTATGACTTTAAGCAAAATGATGTATAATGAAACCAATTTTAGCATAGGCTAATTGATATAAACAAGAGTTAAGTACCCACATCATATTTCTAGTCAAAAAAACATCACCAAACTTCTAAATAATGGCCCCAAATACTTCATATTAAACACTGAAATAATTGTGAGTGATACAGACGTTTAAGAAAGGTTAATAAAAACAAGTAAGATAATGATTTACCAAATTGTTGACTCCAGTACTATATCTTGAGGGCTGGAGCCTATGCTGGTGGCTCAGGGCACAAAGTAGGAACCAACCTGAGCAGGACACCCCTTCCATCGCAGGGCACGCTCACACCCCACCCACACTCACTCGGATTGGGACAATTTAGACCTGACATTTCACTTAATATGCTGCACATCTTAACTGACTATAGGAATAACATTTATAGTCATAATGTGATACCCTTTAGGTAAATGCTTTTTAATGGTTTTCCGTATTTGGAATCACCATAAACAGAATAATAAAGGCCTACTGATGGTTATAGAATAGAATATAAATTTGATCAACTCTTACAATTAAAAAGTACAGATTACAGAAGTTGAGAGGTGCAAGGTAAAGAAGAGGTGGATAAAATGGGGGTTCTCATGGTCTCCTTTCATAAAGTGAAAGGAAAAGAGATTTAACTGTATTAATTCGCTAATGCAACAAATACTGACTGAACACCTGCTATGCTCATACACTCTTCTTAGTGCTGGAGATTCAGTGGTGAATAGAATAGACACAAATCCCTGCCCACTTACAAAGACAATGATAGAAGAGTTACACTTACAACCATCGTCTTATGGGGACAATACATGGAAAATTGGTCAACAGGGCATCCCCAAATTGCAGAATGGAGCCCATCCCTCGTGTGGCAGTCATGGAAGTGTCATTGGCATCTCCGTTCGAGACAGAAATAAGCTAGTATACACCTCCCAGTGAGAAAATAAACCTTCTTCCTCAGAAAATGTAAGATGACAGTTAGGTTTTCATGGTTTCCATGTCGTACTGTTTATTTGCATGTTTCTATGTGGCCAGGTGACCTTCAACTGACACTATCCCTTTCATGCAAGCACATGCTCTAGATAATAGCCCTCGGAGTCACAAGCAAATATAAGTTTCTTATATGACTTCGCCAACAGCCCTTGTGATTAACAGTTTCCCCTGCCTCCTACTGCCTTCCCTTTTTGCACCCCTTAAATAAGAACCCCCACATGGCTTACCAAAATCCTGCTCTTTTTGTTTGACTTGATCATTCAGCCTAAAATACTCCATCCATGGAACTGAATAAAGACATGTGATAATATTATTTTATTAATTTTTAAAACAACAGCTATGATAGCAATTGTGCTAAGCACCTGGGAAAACGGGAACAAGATATATAATAGCCTTTGGAAACTTTTTGATTCATAAGCTACAGATTTAAGGTTATTTTTGTAATTAACTATTCAACCATTTTATTTGTTAACTATTTTGAAAGATTAAGGTATTTCATAAGTAATTTTGTAGTTCGAGGGAGTTGATATCTAGCGCATTGTTTGTTTTCAGTATAGAATATTGAGGAATTGTGTATGTTTGCTTCATCGAAGGGAGTATGGCTAGTTTTCTCCTAGATCAATAGGTGAACTTCTGAGTCGTTTGGAGAGGAATATTCACATGACCAAACTAATGACTCTCTGCTATGACCAAGAGACTTTGCTCTATTGATAACATGATTTCATCACATGGATAAAGCAACCATCCAATATAAAAAATGGAGCATGAGGCAGAACCATATTAGGATAAGACTGGAGGTGTGAAAGGGTTAAAACGAGAGCTATAGCATGAAATTTGCCCACATTGATTAAGCCCTGGCCTAACTCACTGGAAGCTTGTCAACCTCATGAATCTAAATAGACATGAAATACTAATTTGGATAAATTATCCTGGTGTCCTGATTAATTGCCCTATTTTCTTTTAATGGGAAATTTCATATTGAGCTTTACTTTTGGGTGTGGGGGAATTATTACTGGGACATTTGAAAATATTTTATTGCATTCTTTTTTGGATTGTTTAATTTGGTTTGGTTTGTGAAAGTACCGGTTTAAGAAAAGGTTTATTTCTTCAGCAGGCAAGGTAGAGTAAGGACTTTAGCTCCTCTTTATATCCCATACTGGCCTCAGGAAGTTCCCCAAGCCAGGCCTTTTAAAATGCACACAGCAGGGAATCTATAGTTTCTCTTCTAGCACTAGCTCCTAAGGTATATATCCAATTGCAACAGAACTGAAGAACATTCTCCCATCAAAAAACCTATAGTCCATCCTATGAGGGCTTGACCATTCCAGCCTAGATGTCAATCCTCTGGATGTCTAAATGTGCCAGGCTTTGCTCTCTTCTGAGTGGCTTTTGTCTCACTCTTCACTCTTGTAGCAGCTGAGTTGTTTACCTGGGAAGAACACTAAGGAACTGCTGGAAAGTAGTATTTTACCTAAAACTGTGTTTGATCTTGATGTATTGATACTGTATGGCTACATAAAAAAGAAAAATCAAGAAAAAAAAAACAACTGTCTGAAATCTAAACATTAGAATAATTGTAAATGCGAAGGTGTCCCCAGTGAGGGACAGGCACTTTCAAACATCACTGGTAGTCCCAGGACCTCCTATGATTCTCTTCAGGGCCAGCTTCACCTCTTGGTTCCGCAGAGTATAGATGAGAGGGTTGAGAAAAGGAGTGATGGCTGTGGGGAATAGGGCAGCTGCGCCACCCAGGGGGCTGTTGATTTCAGGCCTCAGGTAGATGAAGGCACAGGGCACATAGTACACCGTTACCAAGGTTACATGGGCTCCACAGGTGGAAAAGGCCCGGCGCCGCCCATCAGCTGTACGGATTCTCAGGATGGCCTGAATGATCTGTATGTAGGAGAGGAGGATCAGGGAGAAGCAACTGGCAACCACCAGTCCGATGTCCACAAAGGTTACCAGCTCGTTGACTGTTGTATCAGCACAGGCCAGCCTCAAAACTGCAGGGATGTCACAGAAGAAGTAATCCACCTGGTTGGGCCCACAGTAGGGCAGGCGGAAGGTTAGGATGGCCTGGAGAGCCCCATGGATGGAACCGGCCACCCAAGCTCCAGCCACAAGAATGATGCATAACTTCCCATTCATGAGCACCGGGTAGCGCAGGGGCCGGCATATTGCCAGGTACCTGTCATAGGCCATCAAGGTGTAGAGGAAGCACTGGGTGCTGCCCAGGAAGTGATAGAAATACAACTGAGCCACACAGCCACCAAATGACATGGGTTTGACACCTAAAGTGAAGTTCATCATGAGACGAGGGACAATGACGGTGGAGATGCCCATGTCAATGATGGAGAGAATGCCAAGAAAAATGTACATGGGACGGGTATGGAGCTGTGTGTCTACCCAGACAGTGATTAGAATGAGGAGGTTCCCCAGCTGAGTCAGGATGTAGATCAGCAAAAAGAACACAAAAAGAAATGTCCTTAGCCTGAGTGGGTAGGGAATTCCTGTCAGGATGAACTCAGTCAACAATGTACTGTTGACTCTTTCCATCCTCTAGAGAGATCCTACCTAGAGAATAGACAAAACAGGAATTAGCATGGTGGTGAGAGGAAGGTGAGGAGAAATTAGAGAAAGAGATTGTAAAAACCAAGTGAGGGGAAGGGAAGTTTCTCTCTTATGTGGAGAGATGACAAGTAGGGAGAAAATATGTTCTATGGCAGGAGCTGGCCTGTTTTGTAAGTAAAGTTTTTTGGAATACAGTCATGCTCATTTACTTATATGTTGTCTGAGGCTGCTTTGATGCTATGATGGCAGAGTGGAGTCGTTGCATTTGGCCTGCAAAGCCTAAAACAATTACTCTCTGGACCTTGACAGAAAATGTTTGCACCTAGAGTACTTTTGCCAAAGATTAAAGGTTTACTGGGAATGACACGTGGTGGAAAGGATATTTGTTTTGTTAAATGCTCTGCCAGTTCAGAAACTCCCAGAGGCCACTAGCTCATTCTTATCTCTGCCAAGATATAAACTTATACAGAGTGGGGAGTATGCAGAAAGGAAATGAGAAAATTCTTTTCCCTTTTTTGTAGTAGAGAGAATGGAATAGAATTTTGATTAAATGATTAGTTACATGTAATAGTGCTTGATGCTGTATAAGTCTACTCTTCAAGTTCTTTGTAGAAAAGAATGCCCATGAGGCAGTAAGCATATAAGTAAAGTTGTGGTTGGTACTTAGTGCTATGTATTTTGGTTTCTTTTTACATAATAATTTTGCCTTGGGACATGGTAAAGGAAGAGAGGAGAGAAGGAAGCAAAGAGGGACAGCCATAGTGAGAAGTCAGGTGGCTGTTCTGGTCTGGCAGACATGGGATGCTATAGTTTTCTGAGGTAGAAAAGGTCTGATGTTAAACTCTGCAGATTTAGAAATCTGATTTGGTCAGGTTTCCCCAGGGTAATCAGGCATTGGGAAATCAATTCACTCTATTCAAATACCTGAGAGAATGACTTGTAAACCAAACAACACTTTTGTTAATCTACAGTGGGAGATCTCACTCCCATGACTGAAATGGTGTGGGAGTGCCATAGTAAGTGCCCAGGGCAACCACTTACTATGTAATATCAAGGTCCCTGGAAATCAAATTAGGAATCAGGTGTATATTTCTGAATTTTGAATCAGGGCAAAAGGAATCTGATGGAGCTTCAACAACTCTCAATTAATTACACCTAGTGAATTACACAGTACCTTTATCTTTATACTTCAATCTTCCCTTCAGATACAATACCTTTTTCTTCTGGACAGTAGTGGGGATACATGGACAAAGTTTTACTGTTATTATTTCCTTCCTGAGTCTATATCTGTTTTAGATTGCCTTTATTATTTCTAATAGCTTTCTTCTTTTCAGCACATTTCATAACTTTTTGGGATTCCCTAATACTTTTTTTTCTCATTTATTTTCCATACTGTCTTCTTATTTGCATTAGGGAACATTCTCTGTTCTCTGAATTATTCTTGTGGAGCTATTTTTTCCCCCTGGAAATTTCCCATAGGTAGGGAATTCCAATCCACACATATTGTGTTGATTCTTGTGTGGGTTTTAAATATATGTCAAAGATTTATTAACTCAAGAATGAGCAAACTAGTTAGAACATAGAGTTACCAAGAGCATTTGACGGAGAGAGTATTTATAGGCATTAAAAAAAAAAAAAAGACTGTTGGCATAAGGTTGCCAGGTTAGTCCAAAACTGGTTACAGTATAATGAAACCATAGCCTTTGGGGATATTTTTCCTATGAAAAAGAAATCTGACAAATTAGCATATTATCTCACAGAACCTAAACTTAAAATTTTTTAAATTTGTATTTTTATATTGAGGTATAATTTACATTAGCATTACATTAGTTTCAGGTGTGCAATATAATGATTTGATATGTGTATATGCTGACTCTTGTTATGTTCAACCCGAGAGAATGTATTTCCTAACCTTGCCCTTAGGTTTTAGAGCCATCATGGGAAGGCATGTAGCTCTGTGTGTAATTCTGTTTTATTAGGTGTGATTTCATTCCAGTTGCAATTAAGTTTTCCTCTATTTGTGTCTTTAACAATTTTTCTTCCTCATTTAGTTATAAAGATTCACAGGACAACTTTTTTTTAACCTCTGATTTGTCATGCCAGTATCATAGACCTCCAAGCATGAAACTTGGTATTCACTGGCTGAACACCCTCTACTTACTTTGAGTCACTGATATCCCAGATGTGGCTCTGAGATGCCTTACTTCATTTCAATAACAAAACTGGAGATAGAGATAGCTAGCTAGCTAGATAGGAGAACATGGCACAAAGAGAAAGAAACATGGCACTTATGAAATCTCAGTGGACTAGGGTGATATGAACTCACAAAATAATGATGGTATTTTACATCTCTGTAGTGTTCTCATGATCCTTAAAGGAGTTAAATGACAGAGGCGTCCCATAGCCATGGAGTGCTAGAGTAAGGACTCCAACTAGGCTTTATGGTTTCCAGTTTAGTGCTTTTTCTACATTTTACTCACCATTACTTCCAACAAATAAGCCAAAATAATTTAGTAAATTGGGTTATTTCAGGTTGCTAGCGCATTAGGAGTTTTAAAAATTCATTAAAATATCAATCGTTAGTGTTCTTGAGGCCATAGCTTTGTCTATGATCAAAATAATGATTTTAAGCGTTTGGTGGTTCATTCTGTCAAAGATTCTAAACTGGAGTTGCTGCCCCCTATTTCTAAACCTAAATGTAGTAGAATTAAGTGCACGTTCTAAAATCAAACAAGAGTAAAATTTTCTTTACCATGAATCCGTAAAGTAGCCCATCTTCTTTCATTGTCTGGAATTCTATCACATCGAGTGTTTTTTTAAAAAATAGACCATTGCTGGGGCTTAGCAATATTTTCATTTTACAGAGAATTTGACTGTGAAGATATTGGTACAATGTGTTTCTGAATTGGGATCTGATACCAAATATAAAAAGTCATGTAGTACGATCATGTTTGAAAAAGATGGGAATCATTAGCGGACCACAAAATGACTATAAATCAACAATGTTGATCATTAAAAAATGGTTAGTGATTGATGATTTGCCCAGGGGATTAGGCACCTTTTCTAATGAGGCAAAGGGCACAGGCTTGACCCCACTTCAGCAGATGAGGTTTGCTTAATTTTGGTTCCAAATTACATACCTAACTCTAGTCATCTATCTCTCAAATGGCCATGAAGAAAAAAAAAATTGTTTTTTGAAAATCAACTCAAAGCACTTTCTTTTAATTTATACAAAGCGTCTCAAATATTTAGAAACTTATATAATCTATTGCTATTTTCTGAATTTTACAATGAGACAGGTAAAACTGAAAATAATCTAAAGAGGAGTAGCATTGCAAAGAACATGTACATAAATACAATGAGATGAGAAAGATTTGAGTTACTAAGTCTAAGAAATGAGACTACAAGTTTTCATTAAAATATAAAACCCTTATTAGCAATGAGTGTGAACTATGTGTTTAAAACATTCATTAACACAGAAATCAGATTACAGTTTTACTCACACCCATCCTTCAAACTGTGGGCAGAGAACTTGTCTTAACAGGTGGGAGAAGGGACCTGACAAAGACCAAACAGCAAGGAGAAAAGTGGGAACAACCACAGAACTCCAGATGCTCTTACCTGCTTTGGTTGGCGTTGAGTCTAGACAGTGAATGGATCTCTGAAGAAGAGTAGTTTTGGAGAACGATGTATCCAAGGAAAGGCTTGGGGAGAGAGTGTTATCCTGATGTAAAATAGCTAAATGGTAGTTGCATAGTTAAACTTAGCAGAGCAATAATAATAAAAAAAAATTTCTGTGAGAACAGAAAGAAATATATTGAATAATTAAACAAGCAAAGATTGAGAAATAAAGTGACTGAGAGTGGAGAAACATTTTGCACATGTTTGGACCATCATTTATCTGTGTCTGAAACTCACTCTGTGGTCATCTATAGTTGGGAATATCTTCCTCTCTTTTCAGCACCTCTCCACATCAGTGGTCAAGTCTTGTAGGTGATGTTTAACTCTGGAAAATGGGATCAGACAAGGATAGGTGCTACTTGAGGAAGAGAATACCACCTTCACCTGGAGGTGTCAGTGTCCGTAGAAAATCCTTTTGCAATCTGAGAAGAGAGATAAAAACCTGTTTCTAGAAAGATTTCAATGATTTTGGACCTAATGGGATCAGCAGTAGTTATTGTGAAGAGATCATGGCAGAAGACCCAATCTGTCAGTTCTGGCTGGATCAAAATGAAGGCCCAAACTATTGAAACTTGATCTATTATTTACCTGCTTATTTATAGACGTCCTCTTCCAGTTTCCTTACAAACTGAGGGAACAGTTGTGGCTCCCACTGAAGGTAACTGCTAAGGTTTGTCTCTCTTGTGTTCTGTTACTTCTTTTATTTTCCCCAGAGTCAATTACAGTGGGTGAGACCATTACCTTGGGGAATATTATAACAGCACTCTTGTGATAAGACAAGACCAATATTCATGGTTTTGTTTCCTGGGAAACTCCCTTGTTTCTAATTTTTTAGAATTTTGTAGCATTAGGTGGGACAAAGTCTGTGGGGCTTAACAGGGCTTATTGAGGCTTACATATCTATGATTTCTTTTATCTTCCAAAAGCAAATTTGGGGGTGGAGAAGGAAGGACAGCTAATGTGGTTGTCGTTGGTCAAAAGATGTTTTCTTATTGGCACTTTCACATTTTATGAAACTCATATTTCTTTGAATTTCTAAGGTGCTAACATAGATCTACATAGGCTAAGAGAAACAGAATCTCAGGATTAGAGGGACATGAGAAGTCATCCAATCCAACTATCTACAATATTTTCAGTCATGCTCCCTAAGCAGTGATTTTTACTAGTATTTTTTAGTCCTGTTTCTTTGAATACTTTCAGATTGGTCTGATTTCTTTTCTGCTAGTCTGATCTTTGAAATGATCTGAACCCTTTCTCCAAACTTCCTTCAAAAGTCTGATAATTGTCTATATCTTAAGATAATACCCTGAATGTGATCTGTTCCCGCTGCCCCCAAACTTTAGTAATAATCTCTATAGCTCCAGTCACCTTGGTGTTGAAGTGTCTAGAGCAAAGGTTGGTAAACTTTCTGTAAAGTCCAGATAATAAATATTGTTGGCCTTGAGGACCATACAGTTTCTATTGTAACTATTCAAGTGTGTCATTGTACATGAAAGCAGCCATAAGTAATACATTACAAATGGACATGGCTGTATTATGGACGTAGCCATATTACGAACATGGCTGTATTATGGACATGGCCGTACAAACTTTATTTGTAGACACTGAAACTTGAATTCATGCATCATAAAACTTATTCTACTTTTTTTTCCAACTATTCAAACAATCAAAAAACCATTATTAGCTAGCAGGTTATACAAAAACAGGTAGCAGGCCAAATTTGGACCACAGGAGAATAGTGGTAATCAGGGGAGGAAAAAAACTTGTTTGTGACAAGTTTGTGAGAAGAACTGGCCAGGTGTGTATGGGTAGATGGAACCAGGCGAAAATGTTTGTCTTACCTTTTCACAGCCTTATCTTCCTTGTATGAGTATTTTGCAGCTTCCACTATTTCAGGAAGCATGACTTCAGTTGCACTAGGTTTCAGAAAGGAAACTGTTGAATTTTATGGGTCCAGGTTTGTATATTGCAACCAGACTGTGTGTGAGGAGGTAGTTTGTGAAGTGGGACTGCACAGGTACAGGTTCATAATTTAAGTTGTTCATGATTTAATCTAGTTTCACGGATTCACCTGGCACCTTTCTAGCCGTGTTTCACAAAAATCATTCCACAAAAGTAGTTATGTTTATTGATTAAAGTAGTAATGATACACACACACCTCTAAGAGTAGTTAGGTTTTATGGATTAAACATGCGTATGACCCCAAGATCTGACAGGCTTCATAGCATCTCATCTCCTCTGGCAACAATAATAAGGTCCCCAATGTTAGGTGTTATACAAAAGACATATCCATTAGCTCTGATTTCTATCATTATTTTATTCATGTCACAAGTGGCTATTTTATTGCTTCTGACGAGAGAAATGCAGATAAACAGATGGGCAGCTGTTGCTGTTGCCCCTCCCCCATTGTTGCAAGCCCTTGCAGCCTCCAACTGTAGTGACTTCCAGGGGATTTAAAGGGTCTCTGTCTTTTTCTCTTCATTTTTTGCTTTACTTAGACATATAACTACACCTACCTGTTAAGATGGACTGGGAAATGTCCATAGTGGGGCAGCCATGTTCTAGCTACAGCTCTCTGATGAGAGAGGAAGGAGAGAATTTAGTTTGGTGGGCAGTTAGCCATCTCTACTACAGTGCCTATTAGTAGATATTAGGGAAAAGAGGGCTACAACATAAATATCAATAAAACATTCTTTCTGTTCTCCAGTGACTCTGATCTAAACTATAACACAGGCCAGCCTATGATAAGTGCTATTACAAAATTCAAAGGACTGTAGGAATACAGGGAGGAGGAGATAAGTTCTGATTGGGAGAATCAGAGAAAACTTCTTGTAGGAATAAGAATTTTTCCTGGGCCATGAAGGCAGCATAAAACATCAATTTACTAAAATAAAGAAGGAAAAGAGTATTTCGGATACAACAATGTCTTAAGTAAAGGGAATGTTAAAAAGAAAAGGCAGGTAAATTAATGGGGTCTGGAAAAGAGGGAGGTGGAAATGTGTGGAGGAGATGGGATATGTTGGGATCTGACTGTGGGGGATTTGAATTCCAAGCTAAGAGGTCTGGCTTTATCTATATGCAATGGAGAGCCAGAGAATATTTACAAGAAAAGGAAAGAAATGACATATTGAGTTCTATGTTTTAGAAAGGAAACTCTGGTAATGCTATGGATGAGGATGGGGATCACAAGGGGATAACTTAGAAGTCAGAGAAATATTCCTGAGACAGAGTGAACAGAATTTGGGGAGAGAAAGGGGCTGGAAGGAAACACAGAGGATCCACACGGAGATTACATCAAGTGCTTGGGGAGGATGGATTTGCCTTGACGTGAGCACAGTAATCCTGAATGCCCAGAGGTTTGGGAAATTAGGAGAGAAGCAAATCAATGAAGGGTGATGGGACAGCATTTTGCTGATGTTTCCCAAATTGGCCTGGAATAATCCCCCCTCCTTCCAGATAGAACATTTATTCCTCATATTCGACATTTATGTAGAATGTGCTTTCTCCTGAGAGATGGGTCATAAAAGTGTAAAACAGCTCTAGCCTATTTGCAAAGGTTAAATATAGCACTAGAGCTTTTTCGTAGCAGAATTACATTCAATTAAGCCTAAACCAACATCTATTTGTTGAATGTTTACCACATGCAGCAATAGCTGAAAAGAGTGGTGGCCACGGTGGTGTAGGTTGTCCCTGAGCCCATAGTCACTTATTTTCATTCGCAGTCCCCAGACCTGCTGTTATTCTCTTCAGAGCAGACTTCACTTCTTGGTTCCTCAGTGTATAGATGAGGGGGTTCAGTAATGGCGTGACAACAGTGTAAAACACAGCCACTGCTCCATCCAGGGGGCTCTTGGAGCCTGGTCTGAGGTAGATGAAAATACAGGGGACATAGTAGACTGTGACCACAGTTAAGTGGGAACCACAGGTGGAGAATGCCCGGCGCCGCCCATCAGCTGTGCGTATCTTTAAGATGGCATGGACTATGTTGGCATAGGAGAGCAGAATTAACATGAAGCAACTGGCAGCCACTACCCCAATGTCCACAAAGGTCACCAGCTCATTGACAGTCGTGTCAGCACAGGCCAGTCTCAATACTGCAGGGATGTCACAGAAAAAGTAATCCACCTGGTTGGGCCCACAGTAGGGCAGGCGGAAGGTCAGGGTGGCTTGGATAGACCCATGGATGAAGCCGGCCACCCAAACTCCAGCCACAAGAATGGTGCATAGCTTCCCACTCATGAGCACCGGGTAGCGCAGGGGCTGGCATATTGCCAGGTACCTGTCATAGGCCATCAAGGTGTAGAGGAAGCACTGGGTGCTGCCCAGGAAGTGAAAGAAAAACAACTGAGCCACACAGCCACCAAATAGGACTGCCTTACTGGCTGGAGTGAAGTTTAGAATAATGCGAGGAACGATGACTGAGGAGAGCCACATGTCCAAGAATGAGAGCACGCCCAGAAGAATGTACATGGGGCGAGCATGCAGCTTTGGGTCAGCCCACACAGTGAACAGAATGAGCAGGTTCCCCAGCTGAGTAAGGATGTAAATGATGAAGAAGACCAGGAAGAGGAGGGTCCTCAGATTTGGGGGGTGAGATAAGCCCAGGAGAATGAAATCTGTCACCACAGTGTCCAGGGATGTGTTTTTGGTCTTTCCCATGTCTCTCTGTAGTCTGCTAAGATGAATGGTGAAGCCAGACAAGGGAAGTACAACACAGGGAGGTGATGAGAGAAAGCTTTTATCTGCTGACCAGAGTCTAGGAGGTAAACAGAGGATTTCTATGTTTTAAGTAGAAAGCATTTTCCATCAATCACCTAGGTTTGCTTGGCAAGACAAGTCCTTAGAGGCTGCTTACTTTCTAGGTGCCCTGAAAGGCTCCTTCAATGGGAGACACTACATGTATGTGTTGGAATCCAAGGCACAGGGCGTTTCTGAACAATAATGTTAGTTCAAATGATAGGTCTGTGCCCCAAAGGGACCACAAAGAAGTAGATGCTGGTGTTATGGAACAGTACGAACAATTAGTCATAATTACTGTTTCTATTGTTGGTCCTCTGACTTAATATCCTCAAAATGTTTCCTCCATGATCTACAAGAATCTTTGAGATCTGACCCTTACATATTTCTAGTTTTTTTTTTTTTTTTTTTTTTTTTTTACCCTTTGTTTTCCTCAGAGTACTATACCCTCCTTTTTTCTGGACCTCCTCCTTCTGATGTACACTGATTCGCCTTAACATAGCCTCGTTCCTCAGGATTCACTTTGTCTGTCACCTCCTTTGGGAAGAGTTCTCCCTTAGAAAACAATCTTCTGGGAGATAAGAGTTTATATTGTAAAAGGCAATTGCAGTACAGTGTGATAAGAGCTATTTGCTTAAGTGCTCATTGGTTTCTTCTACTGGGTTAAAACATCCTTCAGAACAGACTTAGTCTATTTTGTTCTTTTTATGTTTCTACAACACCTGCCCCAGTACTTAGCAATAGTAAGTTAATTAATAAATATTTGGCTGATTGGCTGACTGAATGGATATTGCCATTTCCCATTAATCCTGCATTCTGTTAGCCTGTGTAATCACATTTCTCATGCTTTATGTCACACACACTTCAGCAACATGAGACTATTCCCAGTGTAAACAAAGTCCAAGACATTACCCATGCTTTCTGTTTGCTCCAGAATGTTATTTACATTTATTGATTGACCTAAGTAGTTTAATGGTTTTGATGATTTGGATTATAATAGCATTGATTGTTATAGGATTTGACCTTTAGTATGTTTTTATTTTAAAATCTATTTGCCTCCCAACAAATGAATTTCTTAAAAACTCTTTGAAGGTGTTAGAGAGCTGAGTCAGATGTTATTTAAAAACTCCATTGGATGACTGGTTTGTTCTAAAAGAAATTTTCCTCAGAGGGGTAGTAGATGGGGGGTGGGGGGTTATAATTGTGTGAGGGATATAAATGATAAATGTTTAACTATTACATTGTTTTGTACACCTGAAACTAATTAAAAAAATTATTAATGAAAAAATAAATAAAATAATTTTTCCTCATAATAGTGTTTTAGTTATTTTTCTTGTTGCTTAAACTAAACATCTTATAATTCTTAGGAAACAACAAAAATTAAACTATATTTAAACTAAACTTTAATAAGAGATTAATTATTCTTTATTCTTATTCTTCATATTTATTCTTTATTTATTCTTTATTCATATTTATTCATATTTATTCTTTATTGTTATTTAACCTTCAAGTAAGTTGACTAAGTGTGCTTATCACTGGGAAAAAAAGGGTTAAGGATCCCATCTCTGAGTTTGCTCAGTAATGCTGATTTTGAGGCATCATTTATATTTATTATTTATATGAAACTTTTAAAGTCTGGAAATTAAGTCTTTGCTTCTACTGTAAATTGACCTGACTTTATTACCTCCTCCAAATTAGAGAAAAGAAAAGATAATTGTTTAAAATTCAAGTCAAAGAAAAAAGTTCCTAAATCTGGAGAAATACAAATTTAATTAAAAATTAATCTGCATAAAGTATTAACTTGTGAGTAGAGGATGAGGTAAGGAAGAAGATGGAGAAAGAGACAGACTAAATACAATTTTTGACAAGATTACTGAAACTTTTAAAGTCTGGAAATGAAGTCTTTGCTTCTATTGTAAGTTGACCTGGCTTTAGGAATGCAGCCCTTCTTGGACTCACATGGACACAACAGCAAAATCTTGGAGGAGGCTGGTCTTTCTCAGGTAGAATAGTCCAACAGGTGGAGAAAGCACACTTCAGGACATCTCCTGCGCTTGTGGTGATGGGTGACTGGATCTCTGCTCTAGAATTCAATTAAATCTGCCAGGTGTCAAACACATTGACTATTTTAGTAATTTATGAGACCACCTGCCTTGGAGGTTCTTTATAGATTGTGACTTCTCTACTTAAGGGTCTTGAATTTTATATCACTACGGTATCAACTAGATCTCCTTTGAGCTTCATTTTTTAAAAAGAAAAAGATCGTCAAGAGATTTGTAGAAAACTATTTACCTCTTGGGAATTCTACCCTGAAACATTTCCCCCATGAGAGCTACATCCCCCTGATCCTCATTATTTTTTGTTTTGAGGGCAAGCGGGCATCATTTCTACACGTTGAGAAAGTGAGCTGTGAAGAGCAGCATAACCTGTTTGCGTGACCTCTGATTTCTGTGATCCCTTCCTTTGAAGTGTTGCGAATCACACATTTACCCACATGATTCCCAGAAATGCATCGAAAATCTTCTTAATTTTCAATAATTGAGCTAATCTTCCTTATATGTTTCCACCTCTTTGGATATTGCTAGAAAAAAAACAACCCTAAATTTAGGTGAGTTAAGTAAAATTTAGTCATCTTCACTTTAAAGTCTTGAATGATTCCATTGTTCCCATGAAGTGGAGAAAGAGGATGTTTTCACACAGTTGGAGTGTTCCTTGGGTACTTGTACTCTTTTTTGGGGTTTGGCAAGTCTGGTAGAAAACTTGCGTCATGCAGGTGACAGTGGCCCCATCTGAAATTGTGGGGTGACTTGTTTCCCCCAAATGTTTGTTTGGGGTAAGTTGTGTGCTGTGATTCATTCATACTGGCTTTTACAACTAAATATGCGTTTTCAATTACATAAATTGCATTAAAATATGATAATATTAAAAACTCATCACTTTCTAATTATTTTACTATGTTTTACTAGTATCTATAAAGTTATTCATGTTTATCATATCTTTATGGTGGAAATACTATATAATGGTGTCCTGTCATTAACAACTGCATATACAATGATTTCATGTTGGAGTTTGAAAATTCTGTGGTGGGAGTATTTAAACCATGGAAATTGGCAAACAATACAAATTAGGGCCTTTTTTTTGGAAGGGAGGTTAAGGTGGGAGTATTTTTAAACATTACCAGCATACCACTAGCTGGAATCCACAGTTCCTGTTCTTGGCCTCTGGTCTGGAAATCACTGCATGCAGTGGTGACTTTGCTTTGACTCCAGCCTTGTGCTGCTGCACTGTCATTCCCAATACCTCTCTGTGTTCACTGGCAAAACATGCAGGCATTTCTGGTAAAACATATAGGCATGGGTGGGCTTGAGCAGTTCTGATATTCCCTGAGTGTATGAGGTCTGACAATTAGGTTTGCGAACTCATCCTAGAAAAAGTGCTACATACCTCATTGCTGACTATCACAATGGTCACCTTCAAAGTATTCCCCTTGGGAAGCTATGCACTGATGCCAACGCCTAGTCCACCCTTCAATTTTGGAACTCTTTTTCTGGAATGGCCATCAGAGCTGTCATCATATTACCTTTGATGTCCTGAATGTAATCAAAATGTCTTCCTTTCAATATTTCTTTTATCTTTGGGTAAAGTAAGAAACCACTGGGGGCCAGATCAGGTGAGTAAGGAGGGTGTTCCAATACAGTTATTTGTTTACTGGCTAAAAGCTCCCTCATAGACAGTGCTGTGTGAGCTGGTGCATTGTCGTGATGCAAGAGCCATGAATTGTTGGCGAAAAGTTCAGATCGTTTTCGTCTCACTTTTTCACGCAGCCTTTTCAGCACTTCCAAATAGTAAACTTGGTTAATTGTCCAGTTGGTACAAATTCATAATGAATAATCCCTCTGATATCAAAAAAGTTTAGCAACATTGTTTTTATTTGGACTGATGGAAATTTTTTGGTCATGGAGAATTGGCTGACTTCAATTGTGCACTTTGATGCTTTGTTTCAGGGTCATATTGGTACACCCATGTTTCATCACCAGTGATAACATGGCCCAAAGCATCATCTTGCCTCTCCAAAAGGTCTTGGAAAACTTCGACTCTCCTTTGCTTTTGTTCATTGATGAGCTCCTTTGGGACCATTTTTGCACACACCTTTCTCATGCCATGATTTTCAGTTAAGATTTTCCTAACTGTTTCTCTATCGATGTTTACTTGATCTGTTATGTTTCTCACAGTCAGCTGATGATTTTGATATGCAATTTGATGAAGTTTTGCAATTTTTTTTGTCAGTTCTGCTTGTTACTGGCCGCCCTGACCTCTCTTCATCAGTGATCCATTCTCTCCCCTCAGAAAAACGTTTAATCCATTTGTACACTGCCGTTTTCTTCATGGCATTATCCCCATAAGCTTGGACTTCTGATTTCACTTCCACTCTTGCCAAGTTTAACAAGAAATTTAATGTTTTTTCATTGCTCTAATTCAAGCTCAGAAATTCTTGCGACGGCACACAAAAACACACAACAACAATAATGATCGCCACTCAGCAAGACATCACCACACGTTGACATGAACACATCTGTGAGACACTAATATACCAAGGCTATGAAACCTTACCGAGCTCTTTGTACAGTGCTGCCAATGTAAGTGCACAATGGCAAGTTCGCAAACTTAATTGTCAGCCCGTAGGCCTGCTTCTACCTTTAACTTTAAGCTTGTTTAGAATAATGTAGCAGAAAACTCTGAAAGTGAATTCTAGTATATCTGAACCATGGACTGCTAGAAGGAAAGATGATCTGCGCGCTCTCTCTTCTTTTTCTTCTCCTTTCCTTCCTTGTCCTAGTTATCCTGTGGCCCTAAGGGTGGAAGACAGAATTTGCTTTTGAAAAAAGCTCTTTATTCAACGGTAAGATCCTTGGTGAGTACTTTTGTTTATGCAATAATAAGTTATACACTTATTCATTTATTCCTGGAAAGCTCTGAAATTTGTGAAGTAAAGGAAAATGCCTCAGCTTGAGATATTGAGATTCCATTTAATTCTGTAAACTCTGTCCTCATTTTTGTATTTCTTGGAGGGATTATTTTGATATTGTTTAACTTTTTGGTGGATTTATCCACCAAAGTTGGAGCATTTTGGAGAATGCTGGGTCTGCAGATTTAAGGAGTAAAAGGAAGATTAAGGAGAACTCCTCTCTGTGGAACAGAAGAGTAAGGTTATGCAATGAGGCGGAGGGTGGGGTGGGAAAGACAGGGCCTGTAGATAATTTCCATAAACTCACTAAGGATGGATATAAAGAATAGTAAAATCTTGTATCGAGTTTAAACATTTTTCTTTTTCTGAATTATAATTCTTGTGTGCTATCCCAAAGTCTTGTTGAACACTATAGCTTATATATTCTGTGTAGACAGGGAAATGCAGAATTTCTTTCTCATAATGTGAATTCCTCTTTCTTTTAGTACATCTTAGTACATGTATTTATTTCTATGTATATTTTCCCTTTAGTTTTGGGTGTTTAAATTCTTCTATCAGCTAATTTTGAATCATCCTTTTGGTATAAATAGAATAAGAGAGACTTGGTGGTAGGGACCAGGAAATAAAGGTAAAATGGATGGATTTCATGTCACAAATGTTTTGCTGGGAACCTCATATGTGCTAGACATGCTTTCAATTATGAGGAGGGTGGGATCAGTGAATAAAAGATCCCTGCACTCATGTTGCATATATTCTAGTGAAGACAGAGAAAGAATAGACCTTTTAGAAAACATGCTTTTGAAAGTATAGGGGACATAAACTTCACCCTCAGAACTGGACTTCATTGTCTTTTAGAAGAAGAATGATGAAATGTATAAAAGCAATGCTGATGTCATATGTTTGTTATAAATTTTATAATATAAATTAGTGATGAGCCGAGTAAGCGCTATACAGCATTGGATGATTACAAGACTACAAGCCAAGTATCCAAAGAATCTCAATCTTTCAAATTACTCAAATGTATCTAGGTTCATAGTAGGACTCCAACACATAAAATCAGAAAGATACTGAACATTTGAATAGAGGATCTACCACTGAAGCAAATGACATGTGTGTTATTAGTAAAAAATGAAAAATGAAAATTTAAGTACCTCATTGAAACAATGAAGGAGATAAAGTCTAAAAAACTTCTAGCAAAAAGTGAATGGTAGAAAGAAGTGACTGTACAATATCAAATGTCTTAAATTTGAAGACATGTAAGTTATTGATATTCTCTTTACTCAGTATGTTATCCTTGTATTTAATTTAATGACTATGAGGAATATTCATAAAGACTTTTGTAGACTCACTCTGACCTTGCTTTCAAACCTATTTTACCCTACAGTCTTAAGTCTCTAAAATCACGTTTTTCAACCATAGAGATTTTCAAAAAGAGCATCACCTCTCTTTGATACTTTCTATCTCTGCGAGTAGCATTTCTCTCTAGCTGACTTAGCAACTTCTTTCATTTCCACCTGGAATAAGGTTGGGTGTTAGAAGTTGGAGCAAGCCATTACCTGAGGGTAGGAACCACAACATTTAGAATTACTGTGGGTCAAACTGGGGACTCAGCTCTGTTGTCACATTCAAAAAAGAGTAGCTACATATGGATTTGGGTGTCAGAAACTTCTAAATTCAAACCCTGGCTCTACAGGGTGTTCAGATAAAATCTCACAGCATAAAATAAACATAGGTTGTCAGGATTTGGAGTGCATCTAATCCGATTATCTTTCATGATGTTTAGAGCGAAGCTTCCTGAGCTCTTGTTGAGCATCTTTTGGCTTTGTTCCCTAGAGTATTTGGGAATGAATCCAGCTTCAGTGTTCTTTATCTTGAGATTTTTGGGGCTCTCTGTATCCCTCCTAGCTAGAACATCCTATCGTCCTGTTATTTTCTCATCCTTGTGGTATCTATGGCATTTCCAGAGCCGCATTGATACTCAGATGTCTGGAGCATGCACTCATTGTGGCAGTTAACTTCTCTTCAGTTCTATTTCCTGGGGAAAATAAACCAAAGAATGGTAGTAGAAGATGTTTCATCAACAAGAGTGTACCCCATCTCAGGGATTAATTATTCACTGTTACATATGTAGCTCAAGAAAAACTAAACATCTACAGGCTGTATATGTGTGTGTCATTACTCTGGAGGACAGGATTTGGGAGAGTTATATGACACTTTTCCTCCTGGCTTTCCTAATTGTTTCCTCCTTTGTCTCTTCTGGCTTAGAGATGGTAAACTGTTTGAGTGTCACTGAGCCCCAGGTTATTCAACTTTTCCTGTGGTCCTCCTACTCCCATATCTTTGTAAATAGCCTCTATGCAAATAAATCCTCCTCAAATTATAATGTTTGGGGTGGACCATCTATTTCGTTTTGGGAAATCAGTACCATCCAAATGCCTTAAGAGTTATTTGCATGTGTACTCGGGTGCTAGGCAGTGAAGGAAGTCAGTTGGAAGAAACATAAAGGCCAAGATCCTCATTAAGAAGAGTTTTAAAATTTGGAGCTTATAGTTTGACACTCTTCTAAGAAAAGTCTTTAAGAGATTAGACAATATGATTTTGGATGGGAAGTGTATTCCACCTAAAGGGGAAAACTTGAGCAAAATAGTGGCAGGCAAGTATTGGCCATACTCAAGAAATAGCAGTAAATCAATGAGGATGAGAGAGGAAAAGGAGGTTAGAGTTGTGTTGGGAGATAAGGTTTGTTGGGTCCAGATTTTTTTGGATTTTGAATTCCAGATTAAAGGGCCTGACTTTATTGTACATTCATTACAGAGTCCTACAGATTCTATGGTCCAGAAGGGTAATTTTTTTGTGATATGGATGAGGAGGAAGAGGACAAAAGATTATTTAGGAATCAAGAGAGATATTCTAAAGGTGAAAGGGACAGAATTTGATGTCTTAGTACATGGGAAGAGTGATGGACAGGAAGAAAACATAAATCATCCAATATTTTCAAGTTCAAGTGCTTGGAAATGTTAATGCCATATAAGCAAAGAAACAGAATTTATAGGAGACTAGGGTTTAGGGGCAAAGAGAATGAAAAAAGGGCTGGGGTAGCATTATGTCATTTGTTTCCCCTTTCACATTTTCTGCCATAATATACTTTTGAAGAGGTTGACACATTCTCATCCTATTTACCCTTTGATAAGGCATTTTTTTATACCACAAAGTAATCAGAGGTAGTAGAAGTAATGTATCCATTTATTTCTAAACAAATAATGTAAAACAATTTGAACCAATTTAAAAAGATAAAAAAGATTATGAATCCAAAGAGGTCAGAAATTTCTCATAAATAGAATTAAATTCTGTTCAGTTTAAATAATTAACAGTTTATTAAACATTTGCCACATGCAGCAATAGCTGAAAAGAGTGGTGGCCATGGTGGTGTAGGTAGTCCCTGAGCCCATAGTTACTTATTTTCATTCACAGCCCCCAGACCTGCTGTTATTCTCTTCAGAGCAGACTTCACTTCTTGGTTCCTCAGTGTATAGATGAGGGGGTTCAGTAATGGCGTGACAACAGTGTAAAACACAGCCACTGCTCCATCCAGGGGGCTCTTGGAGCCTGGTCTGAGGTAGATGAAAATACAGGGGACATAGTAGACTGTGACCACAGTTAAGTGGGAACCACAGGTGGAGAATGCCCGGCGCCGCCCATCAGCTGTGCGTATCTTTAAGATGGCATGGACTATGTTGGCATAGGAGAGCAGAATTAACATGAAGCAACTGGCAGCCACTACCCCAATGTCCACAAAGGTCACCAGCTCATTGACAGTCGTGTCAGCACAGGCCAGTCTCAATACAGCAGGGATGTCACAAATAAAGTAATCCACCTGGTTGGGCCCACAGTAGGGCAGGCGGAAGGTCAGGGTGGCTTGGATAGACCCATGGATGGAGCCGGCCACCCAAACTCCAGCCACAAGAATGGTGCATAGCTTCCCACTCATGAGCACCGGGTAGCGCAGGGGCTGGCATATTGCCAGGTACCTGTCATAGGCCATCAAGGTGTAGAGGAAGCACTGGGTGCTGCCCAGGAAGTGAAAGAAATACAACTGAGCCACACAGCCACCAAATGGGATTGCCTTAGTAGCAGGAGTAAAATCCAATATTAGTCGAGGAACGATGACTGAGGAGAGCCACATGTCCAAGAATGAGAGCACGCCCAGAAGAATGTACATGGGGCGAGCATGCAGCTTTGGGTCAGCCCACACAGTGAACAGAATGAGCAGGTTCCCCAGCTGAGTAAGGATGTAAATGATGAAGAAGACCAGGAAGAGGAGGGTCCTCAGATTTGGGGGGTGAGATAAGCCCAGGAGAATGAAATCTGTCACCACAGTGTCCAGGGATGTGTTTTTGGTCTTTCCCATGTCTCTCTGTAGTCTGCTAAGATGAATGGTGAAGCCAGACAAGGGAAATACAACACAGGGAGGTGGTGAAAGAATGCTTTTTCTGATGATTAATACCTAAGAGTTATGAGAATAACTCATAACATGATTTATGAAACTGAATACTATTAAATTTTTTTAAAAGAAGAAGTGGTGTTGCCATTAGTTATTTCAGTTCACTTGATATGAGAAACTGTCCAGAGGCTGGGTGGTTTCCTAGATGAATGGAAACCCTTGTTTATTGGGAGATACTTAGAAGCTGAATTTGGCTGATCAGGGAGTAGGGGAACTTATAACTCCAAACAAAAAGGATGTTCACCAAAGAGGGGCTAAGGTTGAGGCTGAGAAGTATGAAATGCATATGCATATGCTACGATTACTACATCTACTTTTTTTCTCCACTTAATCATCATTGCAATGTCTCCTTTTTGCCCTCAGCTAAAAATCCCATCTCCTCACAATAGCATGCAAAGACATTCATTATCTGGCCCTTATTTACCACTCCATCACATCACTTTTATTTATTATCTACGCTTTCTTGCAATTCCTTCTTAGTGTTCAGATGCACAGGAGTCCTCAGGACTCCCTGCTCCTGTGTCCAGTCTGCCTTCTCTGCTCCCTTCACCTCGTAATGCTCCCTTCCCACTTTTCCTTCAGGACTGAATTTAGGGTCCTCACCTTCACGAAGACTTTCCTGATTCCCAAGGACCATGCTTATACTTTTCAGAGCAGGTATCATATTATATTTCCATTGTCCAATATCTGAATGTACTAGATGGGATGTGCTAGATGGGATGACTAAATGGCTGATTGAATGGATGTTGCCAAATCCCACTGAATCCTGACACAGTGCTGCTTTCTCTGCTTGATCTTGTTTGTCTAAACCTTGGGCCCACCTGGCTGGCAAGGGCATCTCATTCTTATGCAATATGGATTTAGTTTTATTGTAACAAATTCCAAGGGTCATTCATGTTTTTTTATTGCTCCAGGATATCATTTATATTTATTGATTTGTGTGGTCCATTGGTTTGCGATTAGACTTTTTTGGTATGGGGTTATAAAGGAATTATTATTGTTTATTATAAAAGCATTGATTAATGCAGGAATTGATCTTATTGTATATATATATATATATATATATACACGTATATATACATTATATATATATATATATATATATATATATATATACAGTCTATAATACAGCAACTCTCTCTAAAGACCTTGAAAGAATTTGAAGTACTTAATTAGGATGATAAGAAAAGATAGAGGAATAAAATATGTTTGTTTCACTCTTTTTGTTGAATAGGATGTTAGATAAAAGATTTTTCTCTCCACACTAGGGTTTGAGATGCATGCATCTGTCATTTAGCCATAAAATATCTTTGTAATTTAAATGACTATTTTTCAGGAAGCAATTATAGTGGCAACAGATTAATTATAAATAACGTGAGTATTGACAGGTTTACCAATTCAATCTTCATCAGATAATTCCAAGAGATTTTACGTTGGTTATTTTCTAAAATAACATAATTCCTATATTAACATTTAAGAGCTATTGATAGTAATAATAATACTTAATATACCAGGCTCTTCAGGGTCCTTAGAAAATGTTAAGCATGCTCCTGAAATGTTTTATGAAAGTTAATTGTATATAAAATCAGATAAAATGTACCACTAGAGGAATCATTTGGAAGATTTCCATAAATACATATTTACATATGGTGAAAAAATTGTTCCCAATTTATCTGCTTTGCTAGTCTGATTTTCCCCATTTGTTTTGCATAAATATGGTGGCATAAATCTGGTCCCACTTCTCCCAGGTTCCCTGTTGGAAGAAAGTTCCTTTTACCTTCTAGGTTCTGGTTGCCCTTCCTGGTAGGACCAGGAAACTGAGGTGGGTAACAGCTGCTGGATGTGAGGGCAGATTAGTTTTCAAGACTGACTTTGCAGAGGGTGGAGGTTTTGACTTAGGCTGTGGTGTTCAGGGGTTGTAGAGGAAGGCAATCTGTGATGCAGAGAGGTGGACGGAGCAGATTTCCAGAAGGTGGATCTTTGGAGAAACAGGGAGCATGTTTGTAGAAGGTTAGATGTGTTGATGAGAGAGAAGAGTCTGGGCACCACCCTCCTTGCCCTGCTGTTCCCCGGTCCAGTAGGTTTATGTATCACTTCATTTTAGGTCTGCTCCTGTTTTCAGTTGTGGAAACTTTGGATATTTAAAGTGAAGAAAGGGGCAGACTTAAAGAATTTCAAAAAATTAAAAATAACTTTAATATCTCTATTCTGGCTAATTAGATAACCAACTTATTTTAAAATCTCCTGTTTTAGACTATTTGATATTGCTAAAATCATGTTAGGAAATAGTTGGAATTTAAATATAAAAGCACATAAAAGTAACAAAAGTTTAAAATTCAATACAAAAAGCATCGGAAAATAAGGGCCCAGTGACATTAGAGAATAAATAATATATACTTTGAAAGCAATTATCCTGGAAACTCTAGGGAAAGGCTGTGGGGATGGGTGAAAGACTGGGCCTTAAAAAGATAAGAACAGTGGAGATGGCCAAGAGCACTTTTTAGAGAACTCTATGGAGCCATGGGATGATGGGAGAGGCTGCTTTCTGTCCACCCCACTTCTGCCCAAATCAGGCCAGTTTGGTGCGAGCACTTCCAGCTATTTGAAAGTTTGGATTTCTATAGTGCATTTTGGGATCTGGGCCATTAGGGAACAGTTATGAGATCCTGAAGATGAAAAATGAAGACTGGCCCACTGTTGTGTTAGATATACTAGGATCACAGGACCTTTATTTACCCTTGGGAGAAGACCCAACCCAAATCTGTTTCTGGAAAGATTCCCCTTCCATCACATTCATTCGGTTAGACATCCTGATAGAGCTAGGGCAGAGTAAGGGAAATGGATAGAGTCTGAGGTGGCCTAGACATATTTTATCTCTTCCCACGAGAGGATATTCCGGTCCTTTTACCTGAAGTTAAAAAAATGGGCTTGTTTAAGGAGAGGCACTTAGTGTTCTTTTCACTGGAGGAAGAAAAGGTGACCAATTTGGCCTATGTTTGCACAATTACTAAAGAATCTTCTTCACAACCTTTATGACTTTATCACTGCACAACTTTGCCCTTTATCACTATCCTAAGAAAAAGAGAATATGAAAAGAAAATAGTGTTAAAATTCTTTTGAGTCATTTTCTCAACACAAAAAAGAAATTCCCTAAGCTTGGAAAGAAGGAAGTTAATTCTAGCTGTTTGGGAAAAAGTTGAGGAAGAAGATGGAGAAAAGAGACTGATTAAATGAACATTTGAACAAAATAACAGGAAACATTTAAAGTTTCAGAATTAGTGTGTGACCTTATTCTTAATGGAGCTGGTTTCAGGATTGCTTTTCCATCCATCTTAGACTCACATGTACAGAGCTGAGAAATCATGGAGGAGACTGGCTGTCCTTGAATGAAATGGTCCAGCAGATAGAGAGATGTCCTTCAGAGATTCAGTCTGGCCTATTGTAAAAGGCTCCCATGTCTGATTTGGAAAGGCTTTAGAATCCTTTCAGGAGTTTACCTGGCAAAAAAATATTCAGAATCTCTGAGAGCACTTGCCTGTCAGGGCTCTTTGAATATTGTGACTTCTATATTATTTGAATCACATTTTACATTGGTTTTCATCTGTTGTTGCCTCTGTTGCTCCGAATAAAAGAAGAAGAAGAAAACACTGTCAAGAGATTTGAAGAAAAATTCTAACCTCTGGGGAAATCCTACTCTAAAGTATTTCCCTAATGAGATTTTTCCCTCCCCAAATCCTCATTATTTTGTTTTGAGAGAGAGTGGCTGCAAATGTTTCTAGTAGATCTCTGGAAAGGGGGCTGTGGGGAATGACCCTGTCAGAATAGTTTCTGGTAAGAAACTGGAAGTGTTATGAGATTTCAGTTGGTCACTGTCCCTCCCCAAATATCCATCAGGAATTCTCCATCACCCCTTCTGGTTTTTGTTCAGATGTCACCTAATCAGTGAGATCTCTCTTGACCTTTCTCCTTCCTCTTTGCTGTTTCATTTTTCTCAGTAACATTTAACACCACCTGACATACTATATTTACTCATTTACTTGTTTTCTTGTTGATCTCTCTTCACTAGAATGTAGGCTTCACAAGAGGAGGGGGTTTTGCTCATTCTGGAATCCTTAGCACCAGAACAGTGACTGGCACATGGTAGGGTCTCAAGAAATACTTTTGAATAAAAAAATAGGAGAAACCGCCACACAGGTTAAATGCTGTGGACAGGAAAAAAACAAAACAAAACAAAACAAGCTGTGCTTTTAAATATGAACCTCTGATTCAAAGTTACCAGGGGTTGATTTGATATCAAACTGATTCTCACGTTCACGTGCAGGTCTAGGTAGCATATGCCAGTTCAAGTAGCTTTGGGTATTCATTTATTTATTTTATACAAGTTAATGTTAATCTGAGTGATACTGGAGAACTGGCTAGAAATGAAGTGTGATATGAGCTTCAGGAACCTCCACTGTAAAATGATGGAGCTGGACAAAGACTAGATGATTTCTGAGATTCCTTTTAATTCTAAATTACTAAGGAAGATGTTTAGGCTCGCGCGTGAGAGAGAGAGAGAGAGAGAGAGAGAGAGAGAGAGAGAGAGAGAGAGAGAGAGAGAGAGAGAGAGAGAGAGAGAGAGAAGAGAGAGGAGAGGAGAAGAGAGAGAGAGAGACATTGCAATGTTACATCTGGCCACAAGATGACAGTATCATCTATGTTAAAACCAAGTACTGAACTGTGTCTCCTATATGGAGTAAATAGAAATAATGAATCCAGAGGACTCATGAGGGATATAAATTCCTTTAGCGAAGATACTGTATACGGGGGTGCATTAGCTTGGGAAAACTATGTGTCAAAAGAGATAATTTGCTTTTGTGACAATTGGGAAATAGTTTGAAACATTTCTTCCCTTCCTTCCTCCCTCACTCCCATCCTTCTGTCAGTTTTCTTCTCGTCCTCTTTTGTTCCCTTCCACTTCCTTCTTTCAAGTTCGTACTTTATTACATAAAAATTATTAATCAAACAAAACGAAGATATATAAGAGGAGATTTATATTCTAATTTCCTTTAAATCTCAACCTTCTGACTGACTCTGGGTGGTGAACACACATTGTGGTATATAGCTGATGTATTACAGAATTGTACACTTGAAACCTAAGTAATTTTACTAACCATTGTCACCCCAATACATTTTAATTAAAAAAAAATCTCAACCTTCTGAAGTAACTACAGTTAATAGTTTCCTTTGTTGTTCCACATCCATTCCTCTATATTTACTCATAAATACAGACAGATATATATTGTATTTCTTTAGATCTTTTAAATAACATCTCTTTGCATGTGAGGAGATACATTTAGATGGTAGAAAAACTACTCCATCTCTTCTGTACTGTCACAAATACCACCACCATCACCACTACCACACACACACACACACACACACACACACCACTTCTAATCCCACTCCTGTTTCTATTTTCTCCTGCTTTGAGAAAGAGAAACTCAGTATGGAAAAATTGACTACGTCTGCCTTTGTTTTATATTATTTTCCCATTCCTCATCTCTGTTGTTTACACGCAATTCTATTGTTCAATGTTCACAGAATCACTTGGATTAAGACCTGTGGATTTGTTTGTAGAAAATATTCATGTTAAGACACTCCTATAAGGGAACCCAGAGCTGCTCAGGTGGAAGCTTAGAGTCACCCCTTTTTGGATAGAAGCTCCTCCCCTTGCATTTCTTCTGGGTTTTGCATCCACAGGGAGGGAGTCGACCTTCGACCTTCAGCGGCTCAGGAACTGGGATGCAGTGCCTGGCTCGTAGTGTCCTGCAGCAGATGTGGGGACTTTTCCTTCTTTATGTTTTTCTGACAATGGAAGGTAAGTCTCCCAATGTTCCCAAGGAAACATTGCTTGGAATTTTCAAAATAATTTTCTTCCAGCTAAATTAAATGATTACAGCGTCTCACACTTATGATAAGAGAGTCTTTCCTGACACACATTTTCCTTATGTGGTGTTAATTATCCTTATCCTCCTTCTCTTCCTCCTTCTTTTACCACCACTTATTGCTAGCTAAGGAACTCCTCCATCAATGGCAGTTTTTTTGTGACTCTATGGAAACTGACCTTTTTAATAATGATGTGGCTTCCAGGAATGCTGCCCTGGTAATGGTCACGTATGTGTCTTCTCATAGGCATTCCAGGACAAAGTGTTCAGCAGACTGCTGAGTTGACGGCTATGGAAGGAGCCTCTGTCCAGATCAACTGCTCGTACCAGGCATCGGGGTTTAACGGGCTGTCCTGGTACCAACAACATGAGGGCAGTTCACCCATATTATCTCTTACAAGTTCTGGATGGTTTGGAGAGCAGAGGGCATCATTTTTCCTCATTCCTGAGTCGTTCTGAGACATACAGTTACCTCCTTGTGAAGGATCTTCAGATGAAAGACTCTGCCTCTTACCTCTGTGCTGTGAGAGACACAGTGATTACGAAGCCTCTTCAGCTGTAGCAAAATTCAAAAGGCAGCCATTGGAGTAAGAAGTTGTATTTCCTGAGTGTATGCCTGCTATGAGTTAAGACAGGGGACTTTGGAACCAGATTGCCCCGGTTTGTAGTCCATTTTAAGATCTTCCTTGCCTGCTTTGTAATTTCCTGCTTTGTAATTCAAATTTTCAGGGAAGTTTGTTAAACATTACAGCCTACTGTCAGCTAGGTTTAGAGAATAAATAATCATTGTTGTGGTTTTGTCTCCACACAATAAGGCTGACAAGAGCTTAGACAGTCAAACTGTAGATTATTTGGATATCAAAAGTGCGGGCTGCTCTAAGTCAAAATAAGGTATAGTCAGTCATATATTACATAAATTTGTTTGGAATCAAAGATTAAACAAAATTCTCTTTGAGTGAACCTTTGAGACGGAATTTCTATGGAAATAGTCATGTTGGAAAGCAATGTAGCATTATGAATCAAAGCCATTAAAATGTTCATATTCCTTTACTGAATAATTCTAGTTTTGAGCTCTCACTGAAAGGGAGGCAGGCTAGAAATGAGGCTTAAGGGCTTTGGACTGTGGAGTGTGGAATGTGTATATAGCAGCATTATTCATTAGGGCAAAATATGGGCAACAACGTTAAGTAAGTTATGATCAATGGAATATTTTAAAGATGTGTTCGTTTCTATTGCTGCCTAACAAGTTATCACAGCTCCCATGTATTTACTTATAGTTCTGTAGCTCAGAAGTCCAGGCAGTTTGAACTGCTTTTATGCTTAGGATATCACAAGTCAAGGTGTTGGCTGGCTGAGTTCTCATCTGAATCTCAGGGTCTTTGTCCAAGATCATTTCTATTCTTGTCAGAATTCTGTTCCTCGCACTTATAGGACTGAGGTCATTGTTTCCTTGCTGTTTGTGGGCTGAGGGCATCTTCACCTCCTTAAGGACACCTGCATTCCTTCTCATGTGAGCCCCTCCATCTTTAAACTAGAAACAGCACTTCAAGTCCTTCCCATGTGTGGAATTTTGGGGCTTCATTTTTTGCCTTCTTCCTCTGACACCAGACAGAGAAAGTTCATGTGCTTTTAAGATCTGTGCTTAAGCTAGGCATACCTAGATATCTCCATTTTTAAAGGTCACCAGTGTCATATAACACAACATAATCAATAGAGTGATATTTCATCACGTTTAACATTCTGGGGATTAGGGGATGGAACTTGGGGCTTGCTCGAAATTCTGCTTACCATACAGGCAATAAAAGGCATTCATAAAGATTGTATAAAAACTCTTGAGTTCATAGAAAAGGGGAGGAAGCCCAAACATATATTTCTTATTATAAATCACAGTATCACAGTTGACTTTTTAAATAATAAAGTTATAAACTTTTATTACAAATTAAGAATGAGGTTCTCAAAGATCTTACCTTGACCAGATATGAAACAATTTAAAAATATTTAATATTAAAGATGTATGAGAAAAAAAAACCCAGGCTTTTAAAAAAACAACCACAATCATCATTACCTAAAAGTGATGTTCTTTAGATAAAAAATATTAAAAACCCCAAACTGTGTAGATAATGCATAGTCCTAGTCATTCTGGTCAATGGGCAAGAAGTAAGCACAGTAAGGTCTTCAACTCAATATTTGGTTCATTTCTTATTGCTGGGATTATATATTCATTTCTCTTTTTGGATGATTGAACCGGGTGATGGTAAGTGTGGGTAAGCTGACCTTTACTCAAGCTGGGCCCTGCTCAGCCTCAGTAGAGGACAAATTCTCAGCTGGTGAATCAGCTGCTATTGTCTCTTTGCCATGTTATGGTTTAGGGTTTTCCGGGCATCTGCGGAGGTAACTGAAGCTGCTGCAGTAATGATACTGAGGTGGATGCTGACCTTGGGTCTTATCTCCTTGATTTTCCTTCTCCTCTTTATTGCTGTCCTCTCTGTGCTGCCTCCGGTTAGGAGGGCCCCTGAGGAATTGTGATCTATAACTCTGATCCATATTCTGTCTCACTGGTCTACTTGGTTCTTCTGAACCCTAGTTGTCAGCTCCCTCCAGCACTTCTTTCTGCACTGGAGGGTTGGAATCGTGTGACTGATGATCACAGGGTCTCTGCATATAGTAAGGTGAGAACTTACTTCAGGTGGCCTGAAGGAGGGCTGACACCATTGGGCCTGGCCTTTGGGAGCACTCTCCCATCCCTCCTTCTTTTCCTTACTCTTACTGTTCTGGTAATTACACGGAGGAGCCCTACCACCTGGGTAGCATCTATAATAGTTACGGTCTGCTGAATATTTACTACCTTGCACTGGTGGAACTCCACCAGGGCCTGTAACATTTGCTGCTCCCATACCCTTTTCTCTTCAACAACACCAAACTCTACTGTCTCTCCATCTCCTGCACTACAAAAGTGGATATACGTTTTATTGTATATCAGTACCTCAGTCCTTTTTATTACTGGGTAACATTCCATTTTGTATGGATATACCACATTTGTTTATCCATTTGTCAGTTGATAGACATTTTGGTTGCTTCCATTTTTTGGCTGTTAGAAATGATGCTGCAATAAATGTTTGTGTACAAGTTTTTGTGTGGACATGTTTTCAATTCTCTTGGGTATAGGAGTGAATTTTCTGAGTTAGGATTACTCTGTGTTTAACATTTTGAGATACTGCCAAATTGTTTTCCTAATTGTCTGCACTATTTTTCATTCCTACCAGTAACGTATGAGGGTTTCAATTTCTCCCCATCCTTTCTGACACGTGTTATCATCTGTCTTTTCAATTATAGTGATCCTAGTGGAGTGAAGTGGTATCTCTCTTTTTAAAAGAATTTTATTAAAAATATAGCTAACATACAATATTATATTAGTTTCAGGGGTACACCATAGTTATTCAGCACTTATGTACCTAAAGAAATGATCAACATAAGTCCAGCAACCATCTGACACCATACTATGCTATCACAATATTAATGACTCTATTCCCCATGCTGTACATTACACCTCCATGACTTACTTGTTTTTTACCTGGAAATTTGGACCTCTTATTCCCTTCCCCTGATCACTTTTTAAATTTATCAATTACAGTTGACATTCAATATTATTTTGTATTAATTTCAGGTGTACAGCATAGTAGTTAGACATTTATATAATTTAAGAAGAGATACCCCGACTAGTCTAGTACTCACCTAGCACTATACATAGTTATTACTATATCATTGACTGTATTCCCTACGCTTTACTTTACATCCCCACGACTATTTTGTAAGTAAATTTGTACTTTTTAATCCCTTCACCTTTTTCACCCTGTCCCCCACCTCCTCCCATCTATCACCCTAACAACTCTAGTTCCTATTTGACACTATAGATAGTTATTACAATATTATTGTCGATATACCTTATACTATACCCTACATCCCCATTGTAACAACCAATTTGTACTTCTTAATCCCTTCCCTTTCTTTTATCCACACCACCAACCCCTCCCATCTGGCAACCATCAATATGTTCTTTGTATTTATGAGTTTGTTTCTGTTTTGTTTGTTAATTTTGTTCTTATATTCCACAAATAAGTGAAATCACATTGCATCTGTCTTTCTCTGTCTGGCATACTCCACTTAGCACAACACCCTCCATGTCCTTCCATGCTGTCGCAGATGGCAAGAACCCATTCCTTTCCATGGCCGAGCAATATTCCATTGTATATATGTACCACCTCCTCTTTATCCATTCTTCCTTTGACAGACACCCAGGCCACCTTCACATCTGGGCTGTTGTAAACAATGCTGCAATGAATATATGGATGCACACGTGCCCTCAAAATAGCGATTTGGATTCCTTCAGATAAATACCCTGAAGTGGGATTACTGGGTCCTTCATTAGCTCTTCTTTTTTTTAATATATAAATTTATTTATTTAATTTAAAAAAATTTTTATTTTATTATTTTTCTTTTTAAGATTTTTTTTTTGGGGGGGAAAGGGAACAGGACTTTATTGGGGAACAGGGTGTACTTCCAGGACTTTTTCCAAGTCAAGTTGTTGTCCTTTCAAACTTAATTGTGGAGGGCTCAGCTCAGACACAGGTCCAGTTGCCATTGTTAGTTGCAGGGGGTGCAGCCCACCATCCCTTGCGGGAGTTGAGGAATCAAACCCACAACCTGGTGGTTGAGAGCCCACTGGCCCATGTGGGAATCGAACCTGCAGCCTTCGGTGTTAGAGCACAGAGCTCCAACCGCCTGAGCCACTGGGCCAGCCCCCATTATCTCTTCTTATAGCCTTTGTTTTAAAGACTATTTTTCTGGTATAAGTATTGCTTTCCTCAGCTGTTTTTTTTTTTTTTTTTTTTTTCATTTCCATTTTCATGAAATATTCTTTTCATCCCTTTACTTTCTGTCTGTGTATGTCTTTCAATCAGAAGTGAGCTCTTACAAGCAGCATATGTAAGGGTTTTGTTTTTTTATCCATTCTGCCCTCCTAAGTCTTTTGATTGGAGCACTTAATTCATTTACATTGAAAGTAATTGTTGATAGATATGTATCTATTGCTATTTTATTATTCATAATTTTGATTTTTTTTTTTTAATCTTAAAGAAGTCCCTCTAACATTCCTTGTAATAATGTTTGGTGGTTATGAACTCCTTTAGCTTCTCTTGTCTGGGAAGCTCTTTATCTGTCCTTTGATTTTAAATGATAGCCTTGCTGGGTAGAGTAATCTTGGTTGTAGGTCCTTGTTTTTCATCATGTTGAATATTTCCTGCCAATCCCATCTGGCCTGCAAAGTTTCTGTTGAGAAATAAACTGACAGTCTTATGGGAGCTCCCTTATAAGTTTATTAGTTGCTTTGTCTTGCTGCTTTTAGGATTCTGTCTTTGTCTTTAACCTTTGCCCATTTAAATTATAATGTGTCTAGGTGTGGGCCTGTTTGGGTTCATCCTGTTTGGGACTCTGTGATTTCTGGACTTGTATGTCTATTTCCTTCGCCCGCTTAAGAAAGTTTTCGGGCCAGCCTGGTTGCTCAGGTGGTTAGAGCAATGTGCTCCTAACTCCGAAGGCTGCCGGTTCGATTCCCACATGGGCCAGTGGGCTCTCAACCACAAGGTTGCCAGTTCAATTCCTCGAGTCCCGCAAGGGATGGTGGGATGTGCCCTCTGCAACTAACAATGGCAACTGGACCTGGAGCTGAGCTGCACCCTCCCCAACTAAGACTGAAAAGGAAAACAACTTGAAGCTGAACGGCACTCTCCACAACTAAGATTGAAGGACAACAACTTGACTTGGAAAAAGTCCTGGAAGTACACACTGTTCCCCAATAAAGTCCTGTGCTCACTTCCCAATAAAATCTTTAACAAAAAAAAAAAAAAAAAAAAGAAAGTTTTCAGTGATTTTATTTTCTTCAAATAAATTCTCAATCTCTTGCTTTCTCTCTTCTTCTGGTACCCCTATGATGCAAATGTTGGTACACTTGATGTTCTCCTAGAGGGTCTCTTAAACTAGCCTCATTTTTTTTCAGGTTTCATCTTTTTAATGAGCTCCATGAAGAACATCCTAAATGCTATGAGACAAAACAAATATTTTTTCTTCCAGAATTAAAAAAAGTGAACATTCACAATACTTTAAAGAAACTTCTGTATAATCCGTGTGGTGACCCTTAGTAAAAAAACACCTCTAAGTAATCATATTGGTTTCTTGTAGTTACATTTGAAAGTTGCTTCCTAACTATGTTAAACACTGTGTATGGGTTTTTTTAAAATGTCCCTAGATACACATTAAATCAGGATGGCCGTTTTTTTGTCAGAACCAATCCTGAGAGCCAAACTGAAAAACTGGTCAAAGGAAAAATACCCAAACTCTATAAATATCCCAGAAGTTGTCTTAAATGGGAGAAAAAATTTTTTTTTTAAAATACATGGAGCTTTCTAAAAGGTTTTTTTACAGCTACCTTGCGAGCTCAATTCAAAAATAGAAGTCAATGTACTAAAACAGATGTTTCAGTGAAGCTCCAAAATCTTTACAAATACAGCCATTAGGAAAGACATTCCTGGATCAGAAGTTTTTATTCCTTGTGTATCCACATAGGTGTGTATGCGTCATCTTAGTTGTCTTAATTGTCTCTGGAATTTCCTCCTGAGTAGCAGTCATAACCCACCCTGGCTTCTGCTACCATAGTCTCTGGACCTTCCATATCCATCTTCATATCTTCCAGGTTGATTGTCATACCTGCCACTTTCCTACAGCCCTGGTCCCCACCACCTCTAAAGTAGCTGTAAACATTCCCATGGGTCCCAAAGGCACCCTCTCTGGTACCCTCAGCCAATTTGCCTGCGGAGTCCATACAGATCTGGCGACTGTCCAGAGACTCTTCATTTATGGCTCTCATGGCATCTGAGGCATGTTCTGGATTGGTGAAGGTGATGAAGTCAAAACCCCGGATCGCTATGTCTCCCGGTCCTTGACAACAACCATCTCAGAAATAGGGCCAAAGCTGCTGATGTTATCTCCCAGAGCTTACTCATCAGTGTTAAAGTTGAGCCCTTCAACAAAGAGCTTCTCTTCTTCAGAGGACATGGCAGTGAATTGGAGTCCTGGAAATTAAGAAATAAAAGGACCAATGGCACAGCAACCACCAATGAGCAGAGCAACTGAGTTATCCTCATTTTTTTTTTTAAATTCTTTTTTCTTTTTGCTGTTCCAGTTGGGTGTTTTCTGCTACCATGTCTTCCAAATCACTGATTAGATCCTCTGCTTCATCTAGTCTCCTGGTGATTCCTTCTAGTGCATTCTTCATTTCAATTATTGCATTCTTCACTTCTGACTGGTTCTTTTTTTATGTTATGTATGCTCTTTTTATGCTTGCAATCTCTTTGTTGAAGTTCTTACTAAGTTCGTTGAGCATCCTTATAATCATTGTGTTGAACTTTGTCTCTGGTAGGTTGCTTGATTACATTTTGTTTAATCCTTTTTTTTTGAGTTTTCTCCTGTTCTTTCATTTGGGATGCATTTCTTTGTTTCCTCACTTTAGCTGCCTCTTTGTGTTTGTTTCTAAGCAATAGGTAGCTCTACTATGTTTCCCAGTCTTGGATGGGTGGCCTTATGTAGTAGGTGTCCTATGGGGCCCAGTAGCACAGTCTCCCTGGTCACCTGAGCTGAGTGCTCCAGGAGCATCCCTTGTGTGGGTTGTGTGTGCTTTCCTTTTGTAGTTGATCCTAGATTGCTGTTGGCATGTTAGTGTGTGGTATCGACCCTTAGCCTGTCTGCCTGTGGGGTTGGCCATGTCCACAGCTTATGGGCTTCTGTACACGAAGCTTACCCCATTGAATGGGATTTGCCCTAGTGGGCTCTGGTTCCTGTTGAGACTACCCTTTGTGTGTGCCACTTGGGCTAATTGGGTGGTGCTCTGCTATGGCCTGAAGACCTCCAAGTATGTTGGTTCTGGGACTTCTTGCAAGGGGCTCTGGTGCAGGCCCAGGTCACCCAATGCCTGTGACTTGTTGGGGATTACCTGGTAGGAGCTACAAAGAAATCTGCTATTGTTTGCTGCCTGTGGTATATCTGAAGGCACATAGGAGAGACCACACTGCAAACTGAGGATGATTAACACCAGTACCAGGCTGGGGTTACTCTGCATAAAGCCAGGACACCTGGAGGCCTGCTGCCACCTGCCGGCACCCTGAAGGTTCAACCACTGATAAAGTTTCATGCAGTACTTGCGTTGGGTGAGGCAGGATCTCAGGGAGTCACTAGAGTGGGAAGAATTGTGGTCACCAGGTTAATGTAAACTCTGGTTTGGTGCCGGTGCTGAGCCTGGAATGACTCAGCAAAAGTCTCAGAGCACACCGAGGCCAGTTGCACCCCCGCTGTGGTCCATGGACTCTGATAGTTTTCCAGGAAAGAGTGCAATGCAGGAGGGGTTGGCTGTTCATGAGAAAGTGCCTCCAGCTGTGTGCGAGTTGGGTGGGGTGGAGTACCAGCTGAGTCAGTAGGGCAGAGAAGTGGAGCTCACCAGGCCAATCAGATTCAGATTTGGCCTGTGGGGGCGGGCTCAACATAGGAATGATGGCGCCCACCTGCTGGATGCACAGGAAGAGGACCTCTTACTGGGAAAATGCCAACTGTCCTCTGGTCCTCTTCCTAACGCCACTCACTTCAGGCTGTCCCCCGTATGTCTCCGAGGCCCCCTGAGTTACCGTCCCTCCACTGGATCCCAAGGTGAGTGCCTGCGAGTGTTTGAGTCTGTGCACGGGCTGTTTAAGAGTATGTTTGGGTTTCCTGTATCCTTCCTTCCCACGCGAACTGTCAGAATCCCTACTGTTTTTCACAGCCAGACGTTGTGGGTGCACCTCTTTCTGGCACCAGGACTCTGGACTGGGGAGGCTGGTGTGGGAAGCTGGGGTCCCTCGCTCCTCTGTGGGGAACCTCTGCAGCCAAGATATCCCTCCCGATTCTCAGCCACTACAGGGAGGTTTGGGGCTCGTTCAGTGTCTCTGCTCCTCCTACCAGCCTCGACATGGCTTCTTTATATTTTTAGTTATAGAACTTCTGTTCAGCTAAACTTCAGATGGTTCTCCAGGTTGATTGCTGTATAATTTAGTTGTAATTTTAATGTGTTCATGGAAGGACACAGGCACAGTGTTTATCTACTCTGCCATCTTGGATCTGAAGTGGTATCTCACTGTGGTTTTGACTTGCATTTTCCTGAAGGCTAATTATATTGAAAATATGTTTATGAATTTATTGGCCATTTGTATATCTTCTTTGGAGAAATGTATATTCAGATCATTTCCCAATTTTTAAGTTGTGCTATTTGTCTTTTTTATTGGTGAGTTGTAAGAGTTTTTTTTTTTTTTTTTTTTTAATATATTCTGGACACAAGTTAGACCATTTTCATTTAATATAATTATTGATGGGGTTTGGTTTAAATCCACCATTTTGCTATTTGTTTATTATCTTCATTTTTTCTATGTTCTGTTTCATTTTTCATTTGGATTAACTGAGTTTTTAAAAAATATTTTCTCTACTATTACCTTATTAGCTATGCCATTTTATTTTAGTTTTTCTCTATCACTTAGAATATATATCTTTAATGTAGTATACCACTGAATAACATTATAACACGGCCTGTATAAGAATCTTTCAAACTACCATTTTCCTTCTCCCAGCCTTATTATTTTTATTTTAATATATTTTACTCCAGCATGTTGTAAGTTCCACATTGTATTATTATTATTATTATTTTGCTTTAAGTAGTCAAAACTCTTTTAAAATAGATTTAAAAACTGACTGGTTACAAAACGTCTTGACATTTTTTCCTTATTGGAAGATGTTTCCTCATGCACACAATCTATAAAGTGTGTATTATAGTTTTTTTGTTTTGAACTTTTATTCAAGCAGTAAAAAAGACAAATGAGAATGTTTTGCATCAGATACTTCTGGAAATTAAGTTAGTTCCAGGCTGTATGTTAGGCATTTTGGGAGCCTTTAGATTGGTATCAATTTACTTAGTATTCATGGGTGAGGCCTTGTCAGTGGCCTTGAATCCCTGGTGTGTATTGCAGTAGTTAGTACAGTGGCTAAACAAACTGATGTCATGCTAATTGCCAAAGTTTGGAACTTTTTCATTTTGGAGGCTGCTGGTTTTATTGTTTACTTATTAAATTGCTAACCGAATGAGATTAATAACCAGAAATTCATTGATATGGAAAACTTTTAATAATACCCCGGAGTATTCACTGATGGTAAGTTCAATTATAGTTATGCAATGATCACTTCAAAATCCTATGTCAGATAAGTAAAAATCCCAAAGCTTTGAATCCTGAAATCCACTTTGTGTAGAATTTTGTGCTCTATGATTTTACATCTCAGGCTTCTGTAACAGGGTATAAGAGGAGAAATGAATCATTAGAGGAGGTACAGGAGCTGTGGTAAGTGTTTGTCAGTGGAAATTCTATTTTAAATAAGCAAGGTGAGTCTACACATGTTACTGATTACACATTGAAGAATATTGCTTTTGCCTTTAAAAGAGAGCCAGAGTTTTATAGAGTTACTATGTTGATTGATTTGATTTGATGACACTGAGTTTCCCTATCCTCTTTCTGCCTCTCCTTTACAAAGTGATAATGATTTTTATATGCCACAGAACCACTAATGCAGCCAGAGATTCTTCCCATTCCCTGGCTTCTTCTTAATCTTTTCAACAGGAGACCTAGACATCTGCTACATTCAATCACATAAAAGAGACGCATCTAGTTCCTATTTTACAACTCAGAAAACTGATGCTTAGGGAGGTGAAGGCCAAAGGTCACAGTTATTTGAATTCATTGTACATGCTCTATGACAAGCCTCTGCTTTTTCCTTTCTAGTTGAAAGCAAAACAGCTCTTGGTTCTCTACTACTAATGTGTTGCTGACTAGAGTTTACAGGAAAGTTCATCCCCATCTTAAGACTATTGATTTATGAGATATACAACCATACTATAAACTCTTAGACATGGAGAAGGAAAAATGTACTTATAATCCCATAAATTCAGATTTTTGTTTCTGTTTTGTTTTTTCCCCCATGCATGCTTTTAATACTATGTTTTTTTAAACAAAGTATCCCATGCTTATTATACAAATTTAAACAATACAGAATATAATGTAAAAATTAGTAAAATCCTACTATTCCTTTCAACTCTACATTCCATGTGTAACCAAGGTTAAAATAAGTGTGTTGTTCAACACCTATCTTCTATCCTTTTAGGCAAAAATACTATAGACAAACATAATTAATCAATTTTGAATATGTTTGAATATGTATAAATATGTTATACATATATGCATATATATGTGTATGTGTACACATAAAACTCTTTTTTGATTCCTTTCTTTCTTTTTTTCTTTGTTCCTTCTCTTCTTCTCTCTCTTTCTCTCCTCCCCCTTTTTTCCTTCCTGGCTCACAATATATTCATAATATGCTCTTTTTACTTCATATATTGTTAACATTCCTTGAAGTTAATACCGTGTTTCCCCGAAAATAATACATAACTGGAACATAAGCCCTAGCATGATTTTTCAGGATGATATCCTTTGAACATAAGCCCTAATGCGTCTTTTGGAGCAAAAATTAATATAAGACCTGGTCTTATTTTTGGGGAAACATGGTAGTTTGCAGTCTTGACTATACACAGGAACCAAGAAGGAGATTTAGAAGCACTGATGGGTCTGACTCCTAGAGATTCTGAATCAATTACCTGGGGTGAGACCCAGGCAGCAAAATTTATAAAACCCCCTTAGGTTGTTCTCATGTGCTGCTACATTGAGAACCATAGATCCAACTCATTCTTATTAATGTCTATATAATATTCCATATTGTGGCTGTACTAAAATTTATTTACTTATTCCTCTATTGATAAACATTCAGTTTATTTCCAGTACCTTGTTTTGCTAAAAATATTTCAATAAACATGTGTCTTTAATTACATAGTCTTTTATGTCTAGGAAATACAGTCCTAGAAGTGGGATTCCTGGGTTAGGGGTCTGGGCATTTAAATTTTTGAGAGGGGGGCCGGCCCGGTGGCTCAGGTAGTTAGAGCTCCATGCTCCTAACTCCGAAGGCTGCCCGTTCAATTCCCACATGGGCCAGTGGGCTCTCAACCACAAGGTTGCCGGTTGGACTCCCGCAAGGGATGGTGGGCTGCGCCCCCTGCAACTAGCAATGGCAACCGGACCTGGAGCTGAGCTGCGCCCTCCACAACTAAGACTGAAAGGACAACAACTTGAAGCTGAACGGCACCCTCCACAACTAAGATTGAAAGGACAATAACTTGACTTGGAAAAAAGTCCTGGAAGTAGTACACACTGTTCTTCAATAAAGTCCTGTTCCCTTTCCCCAATTAAAAAAAAAATAATTAAAAAAAAAATCTTAAAAAAAAAAGTAATTTAAAAAAAAAATTTTTTTGAGAGGTACTGTCAGATTATTTACCAAAAAGTTCTTAATAATACCTATTTCCACTAGCAGTCTATAGAGTGATCAGCAACCTACCCCTTTGCCAGTCTGAAGAGAGACAGAAAGTATTTTTTTTAACCTACTTTTGAAGTTAAACATCTTATTTGTCATTTGCATTTTTTTCTGTGATTTATCTTTTCATATTTTTTTTGCCCATGTTTAATTGTCATCTTTCTTTTCTTGTCAAATTTTAAGAGATCTTTGAATATTAGGAATATTATCCCTTTTTTGGTCATAAGGGTTGCAATATTTTCTTCTAGCTTGCTATTTGCATTTTGATAATTTACATGGCACTATATATATTTTAAATTGTGGGAATCAACAAATTTGATCTCATTTTTTATTTATAATATTTCAACATTTTTTATATTGGTAATTCTTTATTACTGCCATTCCTAATGTCTTTGTACAATTCTATTCAAGTTCCACTATATTCATTCAAGCTTTAAAAAAAAAAAAAAGTCCCATGACCATTATTTTAAATAATGCTGTAATTAATATTTTCTTGCATTTAGCTTTTTCAATAGTTTGGATGCTTAGGAGATTCCTACCAGTGAAATGACTGAATCAAGAACATAATTTTTTTTTATGGTTTGTGGTAATTATTTCCTAAACTCTGTTACAGGTTTTGCCCAGCCAATCAGTATAGAAAATTAGGGGTAATATAATGTTGATATTTATACAATAATATCTCCTGCGGGGAAAGTCATATTACAAAAATGTGTTTCTTGAGTCACTCATTAGCTATATTATAAATAAAGGATTGGATTCTCTTTTCAGATAAAAATATTTTTTGCATACCTACTGTGTGCAAGAAACCATGCTAAGTGCTACAAGGGGTAAGTTATACGTGGTTATTGCTTTTTAAGAAAATTTTAATTTAATGGGGAACAAAAACAAGTATTTTCTTTTATAGTTAGGTATCGTAAAAGAAGTAGGAAATGGAAGAGATAGGATTTAATTGTGTCAGGGAAGTTTTCTTAAAGGTACTGCTTTTCGAAATAGTCTTGAAAGATGAATAGTATTTTATAGTCAGCAACGAGGTAAAGAGAGCATATTTGATTAGAGGGTATGTTTTCTGAGCAGAGGAAACAGAATAAATAAAGACAAAGAGTTTGGACAATAAATAGGTGGAGATAGCATGGCTGAAGCACAGTAACTTGCTTCGTTGGAGAGAAGAATACGTAGGGAGATGGAGGGATGCTATACTGGAAAAATAAATGTTGCAGGCTTTGAAGGTACATTTAATTTGATAGGAGGAGTGAAACAGTGAATGATTTCAGTTGGGAGTTGTATTTTAGAACATTAACTTGGTGTTATCTACGGATTAGACGGAAATGAAAAGAACCAGTTAACTAGTGGCTAAGGGTTTTAGGCAACTTACTTATTCTTGTAAGTCTCACTTATCTCATCTGCAAGATGGATCAATAATGCTTATGCCATGGTACAGTTGTGGTTAAACAGAATGGTGGATGTAAAGTTTTGGAACAGCTCCTGATACATAGATGGGTATATTGTTACAATTATTATTAAATTGATCTTATATTCTATATGCCCTAAAAATAAATAAGCAATTCAGATAGGAATGCAGAATCACTTCAGTTAGTTCTATTCCTTAATATTAAAGCTAAATTAGCTTTCATTCCCCCGACCCCTACCCAAGGTCCTTTGGAAAGCTCACTGGATGGATGGATGCACTAAACCAAACAAGAGTGACCGAATTTGTCTTCTTGGGACTCACAGATAAATGGATACTGGAGATACTACTTTTTGTGGCGTTCTCTGCCACATATGTGCTAACCCTTTGGGGGAACGTTCTCATTATGGTTACCATAGTCTTTACTGCACATCTCCATACCCCCATGTATTTCTTCCTGAGCAATCTGTCCTTCATTGACATCTGCCACTCATCTGTCACTGTGCCTAAGATGCTGGAGGGTTTGCTTTTAGAGAGAAAGACCATTTCTTTTGACAACTGCATCACACAACTCTTCTTCTTACATCTGTTTGCCTGTGCTGAGATCTTTCTACTGACTATTATGGCCTACGATCGTTACGTAGCTATCTGCACTCCATTACACTACCCCAATGTGATGAACATGAGGGTCTGCGTACAGCTTGCCTTTGGTCTCTGGTTGGGGGGTACTGTTCACTCACTAGTGCAGACCTTCTTGACCATTCGTCTACCTTATTGTGGCCCCAACATTATTGATAGCTACTTCTGTGATGTGCCTCCTGTCATCAAGCTGGCCTGCACAGACACATACCTTACGGGAATGCTGATTGTGTCCAATAGTGGAACCATCTCCCTCACCTGCTTCCTGGCTTTGGTCACTTCCTACACAGTCATCCTGGTTTCTCTTAGAAAACAGTCAGCTGAAGGGCGCTGGAAAGCCCTGTCTACCTGTTCAGCCCACTTCATGGTGGTTGCCCTTTTCTTTGGACCATGTATCTTTATCTATACCCGGGCAGACACCAGCTTCTCCCTTGACAAGGTGGTATCTGTATTTTACACGGTGGTCACCCCTTTGCTGAATCCCCTCATTTACAGTTTGAGGAATGAGAAAGTAAAAAGTGCCATGAAGCAGCTCAGAGAGAGACAAGTCTTTTTCATGAAATCATGTACATGATGGTCTTGAGATTGCAGGTATAATTATGGCCGTATCTGCAAGGAGAGAGCAAAAGTAAAAATTCAAAATCATTAGGTGAGGGCCTGCCTGGTGGCTCAGGCGGTTGGAGCTCCGTGCTCCTAATGCCGAAGGCTGCCGGATTCCCACCTGGGCCAGTGGGCTCTCAACCACAAGGTTGCCAGTTTGATTCCTCGACTCCCGCAAGGGATTATGGGCTGTGCCCCCTGCAACTAACAACGGCAACTGGACCTGGAGTTGAGCTGTGCCCTCCACAACTAAGATTGAGGGAACAACAAGTTGACTTGGAAAAAGCCCTGGAAGTACACATTGTTCCCCAATAAAGTCCTTTTCTCCTTCCCCAATAAAATCTTAAAAAAAAAAGAAAGAAAATGTATGGCTTTCCTTTTAAATAAAAACAGTAGGTGAAATGGCATGGAGCAGGGCAGACTTTTGCATTAAAGAGAGGGACTTGTTAACTATTACTTAAATAAGGAAAAGATCATGGTGGAGCATATAAGGAAAAAGAACCTGGAAAAGTTTAAAGAAGCCTTCTAATTTCACCAATAAAATACATTTTGAGACACAGACTCATTTTCAGGAACAGGTGTAGTTGACAGAGAAACTACTTTCTTGATTTGTACTGTTCTGTGGGTGATTGACTCTGGGAAGCTGTATTTCATATTAGGTTGGTGCAAAAGAAACTGTGGTTTAAAAGGTTAAAAAAATTATTGCAAAAACCGCAATTACTTTTGCACCAACCTAATAGATTGCAGTGATTTTAATCTTGTTCTCAAGTATATTTTCAGCATGTTTATTTGAGCTTTTACTTAATTTATATTGAATTAAACTTTGTTACTTTTGAAAGTGATTTTCTCATTATTTCTAAATTGATTTTGTACTTTTTATAGTATTTTTATTTGGACAAATAAAATGTATTAAGAACTTTAAAATGTATGAAGAACTTATTTTAAAATAAACTTTTTGAGGTAAAATTTAATTACACAAAATACACCCATTTTAATTGTAAACTTTGACAAGTTTTGATAAATGCACATACCCAAATAAGCACCTCCCCAATCAAGATATAGGACCTCTCCAACACCCCAAAAGTTTTGTCAGTCCCTTCCCAGTCAATCTCTCTACCTCACCCAAGTATCCAAGGATCTGATTTGTCTTTTCCAGAGTTTCATATAAATTGAATCATACAATATGTACTCTTCTGTGCCTGACTTCTTTTGCTCTGCGGGCAGTTTCTGAGAGTAATACATGTCTTTGTGGTATCAGCAGTTTGTTCCTTTTTTCTTGTTGAGTAATATTTTATTGTATAGGTATACCACAGTTTGTTCATTCATTCATGTATTGATGGACATTTGGGTGTTTCCAGTTTTTGACATTTATGAATAAAGTAGCTATAAACATTTATTTTCAGGTTATTTGGGACACATGTTTATTTCTCTTGGGTAAATACTTAGGAGTAGAGTTATTGGGTTATATGGTAAATATATGTTTAACTTTGTAAGAAACTGCAAGACTTTTTCAAAGTGGTTATATGATTTTATACTCATTAGAAGTGTAAGTGTTTAACATCCAATGACTGGTATTGTCAGTTGTTAATCTGAGGCATTCTAATGAGTGTGTGTTTTATTTTTCATTTCCTTAATGACTGATGATGTTGAGCATCTTTTCATTTGCTTATTATCCTTTTATGTATCCTGTTTTGAGGTGTGTCTTTTCAAATATTTTGCTTATTTATTATGTGTTGTCTTCTTGTCACTGTGTTGTAAGAGTTCTTTTATATTCTGGATACAAGACCATTGTTGGACGTATGTCTTCACAGTATTTTTTTCACTCTCTGGTTTGCAGTTTTATTTTCTGAATGATGTACTTTGCATAGCAGAAATTTACATTTTGATTAAGTCCAATTTATCAATTTTTCACTTTTAGGGTTCATGCTGTTGTGTTCCAAGAAATCTTTGCCTACCCCAAAGTCTCAAAGATTTCCTTCTAGAAATTTTATAGCTTCAACTTTAAATTTAAGGTCTGTGATGTATTTTGAGTTCACTTTTGATATATGATGGGAGTTACAGGTTGAGATTTATTTTCCCCTCTATCTAGTTAATCCAGCACTATTTGAAAAGACTGTTTTTTCCTCATTTAGTTACTTTGGTACCTTTGTTGAAAGTCAGTTGACTCTTTAAACGTGAATTTATTTTTAGATTTTTTATTCTGTTCCATTGACCTAAATTAATTCTGAACTTACTGAATAAAACAGCATAATAAAAAGGTGGTTGTTTTTACCACTGACTTAAACGCAGTTTAATGGTAACCTGAATAGAATACATCTGGCCCCCAAATTTTCTTTGTTGGAAAGTTTTAAATTATAAATTAAATTTCTTTAATAAATACAGAATTATTTACATTTTGGTTTTTCTTGTGTCAGTTATGTAAATCTATGTTGATCAAGGAGTTGTCTAATATTAACATTTTTATTGTGTAAATGGAGATGCTGTTAATTGAAATGAAAAGGACTGAGAGAAGTTTTTCTTTTTTAGGGTGGAAATTAAAAATTCTTGTTTGGTTATGATACATTTGAGAGTCCTATTAGACATCCAAGTGGAGATGATATATGGATCTGGGATTTGGAACAGAGGTCATCTCTGGAGACACAAATTTACAGTATTAGCAGTGCATATAGAGAGTATTTAAAGTCATGGGACTGGATGAGGTCACTAGGAAATACTGCATGGTGACTTTAGTTAATAACACTGTATTATGGGTGGCTGGTTAACTCAGTTGGTTAGAGTGTGGTGCGAATAACACCAAGGTTGACGGTTCGGTCTCCGCATGGGTCACTGTGAGCTGCGCCCTCCTTGAAAAAAAAAAATTATGTTGTACAATCTAAATAAATAAAATAAAATAAAAATAATACTGTATTGTATGCTTGACAGTTGCTAACAGAGTAGATGTTAAGTGTCCTTACCACACACATTTACAAAAGGTAGCTATGTGAGGTGATAGATGTATTAATTAGCTTGATTGTGGTAATCATTTCACAGTGTATACATATATCAAATCATCATGTTGTACGCCTTAAACATGTACAGTTTTTGTCAATTATACCTCAAGAAAGCTGGAAAAAAAAACTTAGAAAATAGTGTAGCCCTGTCAACACCTTGATTTTAGCCCAGTGAGTTTAATGTTGAATTTCTAACCTACAGAACTGTAAAGATAATAAATTCATGTTGTTTTAAGCTTTTAAGTTTGTGGTAAGTTGTTACAGCAGCAATAGAAAATTAATACAGTTTTTTTTTTTTTTTTTTTTTTTTGTATGGGATTTCTTTGTTTTGTCCGATAAAGGAGGCTTATATGTTTCTATGGGGAAAAAACAAAAACAAAAAACTACAAAGCTCTGTTGAGAAAACTTGAAGAAATAGAGATTTATACATGTTCCTACATAGGAATAAAAGAAATGTTAATACAAGAGACCTTTTTAAAGTGATTTATAAAGTGATTTAAAAATTTACTTATAAGGGGCGGCCAGTTAGCTCAGTTAGAGTGCCATGCTCTTAAGAACAAAGTTGCCGGTTCTATCTTCACATGGGCCACTGTGAGCTGCACCCTCCACAACTAGATTGAAACAACTACTTGACTTGGAGCTGATGGGTCCTGGAAAAACACAAATAAATAAAAGTTTAAGAAAAAAATTAGCTTATGAAAAACCCACAGGATTTTTGGAGTATAATTTCCAATAATTTTATAAAGTTTATTTGAAGAAATAAAGAGGTGAAAATAGTTAAGAGGATGCTTGGATTTACATAATTTTAGAGCTGTTAACTTACTGAATTAACTAGTATCACTCATTGGGCTAAAACACATCAGTTTATTGTGGAATGGGCAAGTCCATATTAAGAAGACTAAATGACACATTACTTAGGTAAAGAGGAGGATGATATACTGTGACCAAAGGGAATAGGATAAGAGGATCCTATAGGTGGTCAGAGAGCTGCCAAATAAAATAGTAATAAGGTCTATTTTAATGGAGCTCATGAAATGATGCAGAGTCAGAAGACACTTAATTCTAAAAATATATCTGACCTTTCTTTGCTTATTCTGAAAGGAATTTAGAATTCATTGGGGCCTTTGAATCACTATTCTACCAAGTTCTGTTAACTTGTAAAAATAATGCTTATGAGTACTCTAGAGAATTGGCTGCCAGAAAATATGAACAACTGCATGCACAATACAGAATGAGTGACTCAGTAACTCTGGCTAAAAGGTAGTAATTCAAATGACAGAAGTACTCAAAAGGACAAAGAATCAGAAGCAGTTTATTAAATAAATGGGAGATGCTCATGAAAATATCTAAACATCATTACTTGAAAATTGATAGATAAATATAGCATATCAATCCCTTACACTTTTCAATAAAACCAAAGTTATAATAAAAATCAGAGTTTTATATATCTGTCATAAATTGAGGACAAGATATCATTACTACATGCACTTGAAAAACTTAGAAAAATGATCTAATTTTGCCTCTACATTCTGGACTTTCATACACACAGATTTTCATATCCATTAGTAGCTTTTACACAGAAATATATTCCTAATACCTTATTTGTTTCTTTGTATTATGTCAATATTGTTGTTTGTATTATGTCAATATAGTTACTCTTTTGCATAGAAGATGGTTATAGCCTGAAGAACTCAACTGTTGGATACAAAGTTGCTGAGCAAATCTTTATATAGATAATGATCCTTGTAGCCACTTTAAAGTAAGTCAACCACAGAATCAAGAGTGAAGATATTTTCATTTTATTCTTTTTTAAATAATTGTTTTATTTTTCAGTTAGAATTGACATATAATATTGTATTAGTTTCAGATGTGAAACATAGTGTTTAGACATTATATATATTACGAGGTGATCGCCTTGATAAGTCTAGTACCCATGTGACACCATGCATAGTTATTGCAATATTATTGATTACATAGCTTATGCTGTACTTTATATCCACATGAGTACTTTGTAACTACAATTTGTGCTTCTTAATCCCTTCACCTTTTCCCACCCACTCTCCCAACCCGTCCCAGCTGGCAACCATCAAAATGTTCTCTGTATGTATAAGTTTGTTTCTGTTTTTTTTTTCTTTAAATTCTGCATATATGTGAAATCATACGGCATTTGTTTTTCTCTGTCTGACTTACTCCATTCAGCACAATACCCTCTAGGTCCATCCATGTTTCAGATGGCAAAATTTCATTCTTTTATATGGCTGAATAATATTCCATTGCTTATCTGTACCATGTCTTTTTTATACATTCATCCATTCAGGGACACCCAGGTTGCCTTCAAATTTGGGCTATTGTAAACAATGTTGCAATGAACATACATATGGATGCACATGTCCCTTTCAAGCAGTGTTTTGGGTTTCTTCAAATAAACACCCAGAAGTGGGATTACTGGGTCCTTCTTTGTCTCTTGCTGTTTTAAAGTCTATTTTGTCTGGTATATTTATTGCTACCCCAGATTTTTTTTTTTCATTTCCATTTTCATGAAGTATCTTTTTCCATCCCTTTACTTTCAGTCTGTGTGTGTCTTTTGATTTAAAGTGAGTCTCTTGTAGGCAGCATATATAAGGGTTTGTTTGCTTATCCATTCAGCCACACTATTTTTTGATTGGAGCTTTAATCCATTTACATTAAAAGTAATTGTTGATAGGTATGCAGTTAGTGCCATTTTACTATTTGTTTTTTTGATTCTTCTCCTCCCCCCTCTTCTTCTTCCTCTTCTTCCTCCTTCTTCTTCTTCTTCGAAGTTTCTCTAACATTTCTTGTAATACTGGTTAGGTGTTGATACACTCCTTTAGCTTTTTCTTGTCTGGGAAACTCTTTATCTGTCCTTTGATTCTAAATGAGAGACTTGCTGGGTAGAATAATCTTGGTTGTAGGTCCTTGCTTTTCATCACTTTAAATGTTTTGGATCACTTCCTTCTGGCCTGCAAAGTTTCTGTTGAGAAATAAGCTGCTAGTTTTATGGGAGCTCCCTTGTAGGTAACTAACTGCTTTTCTCTTGCTGCTTTTAAAATTCTCTCTTTGTCTTTAACATTTGGCATTTTAATTATGATGTGTCTTGGTGTGGGTCTCTTTGGGTTTATCTTGTTTGGGACTCTCTGTGCTTCCTGGGCTTGTATGTCTATTTCCTTCACCAGGTTAGGGAAGTTTTCTGCATTATTTCTTCAAATAGGTTTTCAATTAAATGCTCTCTCTTTCTCCTTCTGGTACCCCTATGATGCGAATGTTGTTAAGCTCAATGTTATCCCAGAGGCCCCTTAAACTATCCTCATCTTTTTTTGAGTCTTTTTTTCTTTTTGCTGTTTTGATTGGGTGTTTTCTGCTACCTTAACTTCTAAATCTCTGATTCGATCCTCTGCTTCATCTAATCTACTGTTGATTCCCTCTAATGTATTCTTTTTTATTTTATTTTAATTTTACTGGGGAATATTGGGGGACAGTGTGTTTCTCCTGGACCCATCAGCTCCAAGTCTTTGTCCTTCAATTTAGTTGTGGAGGGCCCAGCTCAGCTCCAAGTGCAGTTGCCATTTTCAGTCTTAGTTGCAGGGGGTGCAGCCCATCAACCCGTGTGGGAATTGAACCGGCAACCTTGTTAAGAGCTCACACTCTAATCAATTGAGCCATCCAGCTGCCCCTCTAATGTATTGTTTACTTCAGTTATTATATTCTTTATTTCTGACTGGTTCTTTGTTATGTTTTCTATTTCGATTTTTATGTTTCCTATCACTTTGTTAAAGTTCTCACTGAGTTCATCTACTCTTCCCCTGAATTCATTCAACATCCTTATAATCAGTGTTTTGAACTCTGCGTCTGTAGATTGTTTGTCTCCATTTTGTTTAGTTCTTTTTCTGGAGCTTTGCTTTGTTCTTTCATTTGGGACATATTTCTTGGTCTCCCCACTTTGGCTGCCTCCCTGTGTTTATTTCTATGTGTTATGTAGGGCTGCTATGTCTTGTGGTAGTAGAGTGGCCTTATATAGTAGGTGTCCTGTGGGGCCCAGTGGCACAGTCTCCCTGGTTACTTAAGCTGGGTGCTCCATGGGTGTCCTTCATAGGGGTTGTGCCCTTCTGTTGTAGTTGAGACTTGATTGCTGTTTGTATGTCAATGAGAGGGATTTACTCTTGGGCTTATTGGTTGTGAGGACTGGCAACTATAGTGGAGGAACTGTTGTGTAGGGGCTGACCTTGGGGAGCAGGATTCACTTGAGCAGGGCTCTGGTGTCTGCCCAGTCTGCCTTTTGGGTGTGTCACCTGAAGAGGCCGCTGGGTGGTGCTTCAGATTGCTTTGAAGCTGGCCATTGGGTGTGCTGGTCCTGGCGCCTCCTCTGAGGGAACCCACTGCAGGCCAAATTCAGCTGCAGCCTCTGCCCTGCCTGGGACCACCTGACATAAGCCACAAAGCACTTTGCAGATGATAGCTATCTGTGTTGGGCTTGGAGGTTCCTGGGAGAGGCCAAGCCGTGAACCGAGGCTGGCTGCTGCTGGGCCAGGCTTGGGGCTACTCAGCAAGAGTTATGGGGCATGCCAAGGCTGATGTTACTTGTTTGGATTTTGTGACCCTTTGAGAAATTTTAGGAAAGTCAGCAGCATGAGTGAAGATAGGCCATTTGCATGGAAAAGAAACCGGAAGCTGCTTGGGTAGGCCTGCAAGTTGGGTGGGGCAGGGTCTCAGGGACTCACCAGGGCAGGGTGACTAGTGTTGGCCAGGTTTATGGAGACTAGATATGGCCGCTGTCTGTGGCTGCATGCTGGGAAAGGGGAGGGCTCAACAAAGGGCTCAGCACTTCTGTCCGAGAGAAATCTGCCTCTCCAGCCCTTGCCCTGAAGCCAGATATTTCAGTTTCTCCCAGATGACCCTGGCACCTGTCAAGCTGCTGCCCCAGCACTGGAGCTCAGAGTGAGTGAATCCATCAGTGAGTAAATCCTTTTGCAGGTCCTTTTAGAGGAACATCTGGGACTGTAGCCACCCTCTGTCTCTTTCAGTCACAATCGCTGCTGTTTCTCACAGCCAGAAGTTGTGGGGGCTTTTCTTCCCAGCACTGGAACCCTGGGCTGGGGAACTTAGTGTGGGCTGGGTCCCCTCGCTCCTCAGGGAGGACCTCTGCAGCTGAGATATCCCTCCTGAGTTTTAACAGCCACACATGGCTGTTAAAATGTGGACCAGCCTGTTCCACATTTCCTCTCTTCCTACAAGTTTCAAGGTTGCTTATTATGTATGTCCTTAGTTGTAGGACCTCAATTCAGCTAGACTTCAGGTAATTTTTAATGATGGTTGTTTTGTAGTTTAGTTGTAATTTTGATGTGGTTGTGAGAGGAGGCAAGCACAGCATTTACCTACCCTGCCATCTTGACTGAAAAAATCTCATTTTATTCGTTACTCTTCTATTTATTCAGTGAGTAGTTAAACACATTTTATATTATTCCTGAGTCTAAAAACCTTTTTCTGTGAAATGGAGAATAAATGTTTTATTCTATTTCCTCAGAGAGTTGTGAGGACAAAGGCAATTGAAAATGGGTAGTATTAGAAATATGCTTGCAATTATGAGAAACAAAGCAAACATAACATTGTTATTCTATTGTAGTTTTACTAGATACCACCATAAGGACTTGATGATGTATTGTCTTTTCTATCACATTGCATGTGTTCCTCTGTGCAGCTGATTTCTTCACAAGGAGGTTCTATTTGCACTCTTTGATAGGTTATATCTCCTTATTGTCTGCCATTTCTTGTAATGAAAGTATTTCATACAAATTGCTTAATTCTCAAATGTAGTTCAGTTATTCTACCAACCAGTTCCAATGAATGTAGTTTCTTACTATGCAGAAAATTATCTTTGGGAAAGAGACTACTGTATTAATTATTAGATTTGTCTGTTGGAAGTTAACTTGTGCTACCCAGAAAACCTACAGGATGTCTTCATAACCATGCCTCTGTATAACTGAAATGGATTTTATGGCATGAATTTCCTTCCCAACACATTTCCTGGCAAACATAACATAAAAAATATGAGATGGGTCATGTGACCCACAAGTTTATTGATCACAGGCTTATAGATCACACCTTCACGGATTGACAAGGAAATCCCAGCTGCATTTAAGCATCCCCTTCTTACTGATGGAGTCAAAGTGAACTGTTGGGTCCCAATATGCCATGATTTTTGTATATAGATATGTGAAACACTGTTGCCTGGACTAGCCTCCTCATATTCCCTGTTTTTCCAGTCCATTTAGCACACACCACTCTTAGACACTTATCACAATGTTACAATGTGTGTCCCCTAACTGGATTCAAGATGCTGGATTATAGACTATGTTCTATTCAGTTTGGTATTTTCTCCCAACAATTAGTGCAAGACTGAGTGACTATTAAGTGTTTAGTAATAAATGCTTTGTTGGATGGATTCTCTGTATAATAATGGAATAATTTTATTAACATCTAAGTTATATCATGCCTTTTCTGTACTTAAACCATTCTGGTATCTTCCAATTGTACTGAAAAAGATTCTAAACTTGTTGAGAGGACATGATAGTCCTGTTTTTACCTCTTCAATATCATCTCTCACTATTGTCTACCACACAGTCTAAGCTGTAAACACATTAGTCTTTTACTCCTTGGAACAAGCCAAGGTCTTTCCCAACATATGTCTTCATACCTGCCATTTCCTCTGCCTAGAATGTTTATCACATCTTTTTTCTCATGGTTGGCTCCTTTTCATATTTCATATTTTAGCTTAAATGTCATTTCCTTAGAGAAGCCCTCCTTGGACTACCCAATCTAAAAACAGTCTCTTCTCTAGCTCTCTAACAGAAGACTGCTGTGTTCTTTCACAATATTTGTCACAATCTGTAATTAAAATCTGTTTGTATTTTTGTTTTCTGTTTTCACTAGATTCTAAACTACATTAAGGAGGAACAATATGTATGTTTTATTTATGACTATAAACCTAGTACTTAGCACATAATAGGTGCTCAGTAAATACTTGTCAAATAAATGAATAATAAGACATCCCCATTTCATTGCTCTGATAGCAAACTTTTCCTGGACACTTGAGGATATCAATGACTTTAATAGTTCAAAATCTTCTTTCCAAGTCACCAAAGTCATATGCAAATTCACTTCATCTGACTTACTGGTGTTTGCTAGTCTATTTAGGCAAGTGTCTAAATGAATGATATAGGCAAGTTTCCGAATGAATGATATAGGCAAGTGCTGCCCAGAAATCTGAAGGTTTGTTTAGACTTTAGTTATGACTCTAAGACAAAGGCAGGGAGAGGCAACATGGTGTAATGAACATAGCCTGAGTTTGTGTTGATACACTTGGGTTAACATCCTGTCTTCATCATCTCCTAGCTGGGTGACCTTGAGCATGTTATTCATTCTCTTTGAGCTTTGGTTTGTTCATGTGTGACCAAGTATAACAACTATTTCACAGCATTGTTGTGAGAATTAAATAAATTGCCTAGAACAATTTTTAGCATATGGGAGATATTAAAAATCATACCTATTGCTATGATTGTCAGATATTGGGCCAGAAGATAATTGTGTAAGTCATACAGTCATGCGTCACTTAATGATGGGGATATGCTTTGAGATATTCAGCATTAGGCAATTTCGTTGTATCAACATCATACAGTGCACATATACAAATCTATACAGTATATCCTACTTACATGCAGGCTATATGGTATAGCCTGTTGCTCCTAGGTTACAAACCTGTATAGCATGCTACTGTACTGAATACTGCAGGCAATTGTAACACAAAGGTATTTGTGTGTCTAAACATAGAAAATGCACAGTAAGAATACAGTATAAAATAAAAGATGGTACACCTGTATAAGGTACTTAGTATGAATGGAGCTTGCAGGACAGGAAGTTGCTCTGGGTGAGTCAGTGAGTAAGTGGTGAGTAAATGTGAAGGCCTAGGATACTACTGTACACTGCTGTAGACTTCATAAACACTGTCCCACAACCACCGCCCTTCCTTCCGAAAGGGTCAGAAATAGAACATCGAAGCTCTCAGTGCTGCTCCATGAACAGGGATCTGGGACTGATTGGAAATATTGAGGAAAAACTGGCTGGGTAAGGTGTAGATCACCATAACAGTGACTGTCAGGAGGGAGTGAAAGGTGGCCTGAGGATCAGTAGAAATAAGACGTTAAGATGGAGAGGTGAAGGAACAAAAGGGATTGTCATGGCAATGTGGTTCGGCTATTGCATGTTGGAGCAATGGTTGGATTAAGGAACTTTGTGGTATTCATTAAAAAAGTGAGTGTTTAACATGGAGAGGGTGTAGAACTGAGGATTTAATATTTTGACTTTGGAAACTGGTTTTTGGTTGCATTGATCTCTCTGGCACAAAGGGCTCTCTCTGCCATTGAATTGATGGAAGAAATAAAAGTTATCTATGCTTTACATCATTTCAACTTGAAAATATTTCCAAAATACAGGGACGGGCTAGCTCCACACTACCACAGAAAACTTTTACTAAAGTGGCGGTGGCACTTAATACTTGTTAATGTAGCTTCTGTGGACCTGTGTCCTTGTAACACATCGTATATCCTCAACAAAGAATGTATAGCAATGTACCCCAAAGACCATCAAGCCAGCTCTGGGAGGGCTGTAGCGCCCTCTGAATACATACCACTGGGGGGACAGGCTTCTCTGTGCTGAAACAGGTCAGTGCCTGACTGATTGGGATGTAATCTGTGACTGAGGTGCTGTGAGTGAGAGGGAATCTCTTGCCAAACCCCACAGATATTGCTCCCAACAGAGAAAAAGATATTCCTTGTGAACCACATGTCCTTCCATTTCTTTTCAGAAATTCAGCTCCATTATAATCCTTTGGGACCACTGTCATATATTTGGTCCATTGTTGACCCAATGTCCCTATGTGGTGCATGACTGTAGTGTGATAAATACGGTATGTAATGTATTCTTTGCAAGGCGTTTCTTTGATCTGGAGCACAAAACATCTTTAGGGCTTAGACATTTTCATTTTGTTTCTTTCCCTTCCTTCCTACCCATTAACTTGTTCAAGGCATTCTTCATATCTTCATTCCTTAAGGTATAGATGATGGGATTCAGCAGGGGGGTGACAGCAGTGAAAAACACAGACACCACCTTGTCTTCTGGGAGGCTGGTAGAGGGGCGGGAATAGATGAAGATGCAGTGTCCCAGGAACAGTGTGACTACAGTGAGGTGTGCTGCACAGGTAGATAGGGCCTTCCACCTGCCCTCAGAGATCTGCTGCCTCAGACTCACCAGGATGACTGCATAGGAAGCCACGAGAACCACAAAACAGACCACGGAAATTAGCCCACTGTTGGAGATGATAAGAGTCTCAATGATATAAGTATCAGTGCAGGCCAGTTTGATCACCTGAGGTACATCACAAAAGAAGTTGTCAATCTCATCAGGACCACAGTAGGGCAGTTTGATGGTGAGGGAGGTGAGGGCTATGGAGTGGATAGTCCCCCCTGTCCAGAGAGCCACAGCCAGCCCCACACATACTTTCCAGTTCATCACTGTCATGTACTGCAAGGGTTTGCAAATGGCCACATACCGATCATAGGCCATGACAGTGAGGAGAAAGATCTCTGTGCAAGCAAAGAGGTGCAGGAAGAACATCTGAGTCACACAGGCATCAAAGGATATGAGCTTCTCCTCTGACCAGGTGTCTATCAGCATTTTGGGAACAGTGACAGTGGAGTGGCAGACATCGATAAAGGACAGGTTGCTGAGGAAGAAGTACATGGGGGTATGGAGCTGGCGTTCATAGAGAATAGTTATGACAATGAGGGCATTCCCAATCAACGTCAGGACATAGAAAATGAGGAACACAGCAAACACAGCCACCTGCACCTTCTGATTTACAGATAAACCTCGAAGCTGAAAATATGTCACTAAAGTAGTGTGATTGAGCAGGCCAGCCTCTTCCATTCTCTTTGTTGGACACTTTGTCAAGAATTAGGAAAAAACAACAACAGTATTTTCATTAATTATATGGTCACTTACTTTCTTTTGTACTCATGACTTTCCCCTCCATTTAGAGTTTATGTTCAAATATCTTATTTAAAAATCCCCATTCAGCATCTTAAATGAAGCTGAATACATAGTAGGTGCTAAACGTACACTTTTGGAATAGCAGAATAGAGAATCTCGATCCACAAAGAGATATAAAACAACCTTGGATAGGGAGAGACCAAACAAGTTATTCCTCCCTTATTGTGACAAGATATCAGTGCTTAGATTTAGGTTACAGATTTTTATAGAAGTTAAAATTCTCCTTTCTCCAAATAAGTAAATTGTCTAAGGCCACACAAATTTTGACCTTGAACACAATTTTCTTTATTGTCCTGTTGACTGCATTTTTCACTAACCCAAACTACTTGCTTCCCTGTTAACTCTGCCATGATGCCCCTGAGACTGTAAATTCAATGATCTAGTTTTCAGAAGGCAGAGGCTTTTCACCAAGCTGTTGGACAACTGGCAATATGGCTGCAACATTTTTTTGAACACTTATTCAGAGGAGGCTGGATAAAACCCTGGAAACCTTGGAAAATCTGTAGAGGGTAAGGGAGGTTTGCATCTCCTCCACCCCTCAGATGAGGACAGACTTACTCATTCATAAGTTGGAGGGTCAAAGTTCAGGCCTAATAGCATCACTGTCTTGACTAGCTTATCCTTCGCTCTCTTTAAAGTTCAGTTCTGTTGTCTGGCTCACAAGTGAAACAAAAGTAATTGTTTTATTTTCCTTTAAATTAGTCTACCTTTGACCCAAGCCTCACAATTTTTAATAAGAAATGTATATACTATATATAGTCACAAGATCTCAGCCCTTAAAAGGACCGAAGAGTTTTTCTAACCTATTTGTTTTTCATTTTACAAATGGAAAAAATGAGGCACAGAGAGGTAAAGCAGCTGGCCCAAGTTCACAGAGAATTGGAGTAATAGCTGGGTCCAGAGCTCTGGTCTCCTGACTCCTGGTCCAGGCTACCATCATCTGACCTGACTTCTGGTGGTGATTGGCATAATTGGGGCATTAAGCAGGATGCATCTCAGTTACCTCCCTGCTCCTCTCCTAGGCGTCCAGGACCAGCTTGGGTGGGCATCTGTGGAAAGCCTCTTTTCTTTAACTTGTCTCTTTCATGCCACTGCCTGGATGTATAGCCCTCCAAGGGTGGCCCACCCAAGCAGGTTTCCCCTCTGGGTTCCTTGGCCCCATCATCTTATGCTACCTTCTTCCCATCAGTGATCACAGCACATGTTTTATATCATCCTTCACGATCAGGCTCTCCACCAGACAAATGAATCAACTCCACATTGCTTATGAAAAAAGACTAGATGGAACTCTTTTGCTCCTAATCTCTCTTTCTTCTCAAATATTTCCTATACTTCCGAATGCTGGGCTTCTGCAGACAATGGCTCTTTTTGTCTTTATCAGAGGAAAGACTAATGGTAATGTCAAATTAGGGAACTAGTAAAGGAGATCTGTGGCAAAGAAGGGAATTTTAGGGCAGGAGAAGTCTTTCCTGAGACTGTTAATTCTCAGTTAACATTTAAATTAAACTCACATTATCTAGTGTTTCAATCCATATTTAGAGCAACATCTTAATGTAACTTTGGATTAATTTTACTATTTAGAAGGTTTTCTTAGAGTGTCTACTTAAAGCTTTTGCTCCAGAACTGACCAAGATTAGAGTCAGGGTTTTTTTTGTTTTTGGTTTTGTTTTTTAATTCAGTATGGGAATTTCTACCTGCATGGATAGGAAAGCGTATGCAGACTGAGAAATAGGTCTGAAGTGAAAATTTCTTTTCTATCATGATCACTTTTTTTCTATTTTGGTGGAGCCATAGGGGGAAAATGCTTTGAAAAACGGAGATGTGTCCAATTGCAGCAGGAAGTTTGTGTTAGTTTATGTCAAGAATATGGTGCACAAAAAGAAACCTACGTCTATTGCACACATTTCAGAAGGGGAAAACAAGGGCAAAAACAGAATAAAATTAAAATGTCAATAAAACTCACCCTGATTGTTCTTGATGCTCTCAGCACCTCCAGAAAGAACTGAATTATCAGTCTTATAGTTTCAATATCAAAAGTATTATTTTTCCAGTAGAAATAGAAATGTATGTCCTCTGTCCATTTTTAAAGTGTACAATTCTATAAGACATCATCTATATATCACACTGTGTGTTCACCACCCAGAGTCAGTTCTCCTTCCATCACCGTATATTTGACCCCCTTAACCCTCTTTTACTATCCCCCTGTCGCCCTTACCCTCTGGTAACCACTAAACAGTTGTTTGTGTCTATGAATTTTTGTTTCTTTGTTTGTCTTGTTCCTTTGTTGCTTTCCGTTTTATATCCCACATATGAGTGAAGTCATATGATTCTCGACTTTTTATGTCTGACTTATTTCTCTTAGCATAAATAATCTCCCACTCGAAACCTATGTAATTTTACTAACCATTGTCATCCCAATAAATTTAATTAAAAAATTCATTAAGTAACATAATATTGATATGGTCAGAAGCAGCTAATATAAACTTTATTTCAGGGTTTTTATTTAGGAAAAAAAATTATTTGAAGTTGAACAAATCAAACAACCCCACTTACCTTGATTATTCTATAAAGAAGTTCCAAACCCTTGAAGTTCCTTTAGGTCTTGTTCACAGTTATTGACACTAAGTCATAGTAGATATATTTGATGACATTTTACTTCCAGATTTCGGCAAAAATCACACCTCTGTACCTATATTGTTGTCATATTTTTTTCAATATGCAGAGCACGTAACTCTGCACTATGATTTTCTAGGATTGATTTCCAGTTCCAGTCAACTGAAGATGTGTTATAAGAATGGTATACTTTTTTGTACTTTGTCAGACTGCAGTAATGAGTAGAAAGGATTAAAAGCTGTTACTAACCACTTTTGCAGGCCACACTAGTTTACCAGAACACTTCAAACACCAAACTTGACTGAATTATTCAGAATCAGTGTGACTGAAGCGTCTTATTACCTCACAGCACACTCTCTAGGTAGAAATTTTGTATTGCTAGTTTCAGATGGATTATTCTACCTTCAAGTATTGAAGGGAAAACTGTAGAGAAAGAAAGCAGCTGGGAGCGGCAGCTGCAGCATTGGTGTTTTTCTATCAGATTATATAGACTTCATGTCCTTGGGAACTTTAAAGCAATGACATCAGCTTGCCCTAGTCACTAGTTAGGAAAAGTAAATTCTGTGGGGACTGAAGTTACAGATTTTGCAATTGCCATTAAGGGAATGTAATGAGAAAGTAGGACTTCAACATCTAAATCTTTAGATGCTTATGTATGATTAAATGGATTACTATTTAGTGATTGCTTACTATGTGCTAAGTATTAGGTGCTAAGTACTGTGTTTCCCCAAAAATAAGATCTAGCTGGACATCAGCTCTAATGCGTCTTTTGAAGCAAAAATTAATATAAGACCCCATATTATATTATATTATACCCGGTTATATTATATTATATTATATTATATTATATTATATTATATTATATTATATTATATAAGAACCGGTCTTATTTTACTATAAATATTTTATTTTACTATTTATATCTTATTTTACTATTTAATATTTTACTATATTAATTTTTGCTACAAAAGACGCAATAGAGCTGATGGTCTGGCTAGGTCTTATTTTCGGGGAAACACGGTATTGTGTTTTCTTATTTAATCCATATAAAAACTCAGAGATGAGGGAAGAGCAATGGAGTTAAGATTTTAATCAGTTCCCTGCCAGAGAGGTCAAATGTTTGGACCCTAGAGTCAGATTTCCTAAGGGTAAATTCCAATGTCTTAGATATGTAAATTTGGGCAAATTATTTAACCTCTCTGGGCCTCAGTTTTCTCATCCATAAAACATGAATAACAATGGTACAAATTTTTTAGAACTCTTTGCAAACCATGTGATACTTAGTAAATGTATTAACTATATTAATATAAATATGTAATATGCAATTTAAACAAACAAACAAAAAGCTACCACCAACTTCCAGCCAACTTTTTGGCATCACTTATTCATTATTTTGGATAACAATGAAAATTTAGAACTTCTTGCTTGAATTCCCATTATGTTTTCTCTGTTTAGATATATGAGCTTGGTGGTTTAGTTTGGTGAAAGGATTCAAAGGAGAGAGATAAAGATTATACTTTTTAGTTTGAATTTCAAGATTGGATAGATTTGTGGGGTGGTTAGAATATCCTAAACAGATGGTTTGGAACTAGAAGGAAGCATACAGCAGTAGGTCGAAGAGAAGATGGTAATAGAGGGAAAGTGTCAGAAGTTACTAAACATTTTTACTCCCAAGGACTGGCTTAGGCTCCTTTCCCCCAGTGTTCTTGTTGGATTCATTATCACTGATCAGAGGCCAGACTTGACTGTTGAAAAACCTGGAGCTTCCAGAACTTAAGGATATTGTACTTGGCCTATGTGGGGCTTGTGTATTATTGTCATTTTGACAATCAGGGAACACATTAGGAAGAAGAATATGCTGGCCATACTAATTTTATGTACACCTGCAATTGAGAGACTTTATTATAGGTATAAGATACCAAGGGCAATATAGAAAATGATGTTCAACTGATTACAGGGCAATACTATCACCATTGTCATTGGCAAAATGCAAGGTTGAGAAATTAATCTTGACCGCCTTATATTACACTTCCTCTTGGTAAACTCTCGCCCTGCCCCACTACTTTCCTCTGACTGTTCACAGACTGCACTTAGGTGTCCCATTCAAGCTTTTCTTCCCTGGAAGTCCCTCATGCTCCAAAATTGTGTATTCTTACTCCCTCCACAGGATAAATGAGAACAATTGTTTATACTTGCAGAGACTTTAGAGTTTGTAAAGCTCTTTCACACTCACTATTTTATTTGATCTTCATAATACCTTGTGAGGTAAAGAGCATTATAGAAAAATTGGACTTCATGTTTAGTGATTTTCACAGAGTTTACATGTCATGTAAGCACCTGAAGCAGGGCTGGAATTCCGGTCGTCAGCTGCTAAATCCAATACTTATTGTATTATTTCACATGCATGTTGCATTTCATAGAGGAGCAATAATAACGTCAAGGTATGAATGATTGGTTGATCTCACCATCTGTGGAATATGCATGCTTGAAAGAGTTGCTTAATCACTTGTATGCGGAATCTAAAAAAAGAGACAAAATGAGCCCATAGATATAGAGAACAGAGGGGTAGTTGCTGAAGATGGAGAGTAGGTGGTGGGCAGAAGAGCGAAGGTGGACAAAAGGTATAAACTTCTAGTTATCAAATAAATACGTCATGGGGATGTAATGTACAACATGGAAACTAGTTAAAAATACTGTATTGTATATTAGAAAGTTGCTAAAAGAGTAGGTCTTAAAAGTTCTTATCACAAGAAAAAAATTTTAAACTATGTATGGTGATGGACATTAACTAGACTTACAGTGGCTTGCATTTCAAATATATATTAATATTGGATCATTTTTTAATTTCTATTTCATTAATTTATTCTTCTTTTTAATTAAATTTGTTGGGGTGACAATGATTAGTAAAATTACATAGGTTTCCGGGGTACAATTTTATAATACATCATCTACTGGGGGTACCAAAAAAATGTATATAAGTGGACACTTTGGTCAACGTTACTCAAGCAGTAGTTCACCGTAATCAGAAGTGTCTAGATGCTGATGGAACCACTTTGAGCACCTTTTGTAATTGTAGAAGTCAAATGAGACTTGTATTCATCTCTTGTTATTGGCATATATTGGGTATTACAATTTTAATACAGTTTTCCTTTCTTAAAATGTGTATACATTTTTTTTGGTACCCCCCTGTATATATCACATTGTGTGCTCACCACCCAGAATTAGTTCTTAAATCACCATATATTTGGGCCCCTTTACCCTCTTCTACCATCTCCCCTTACCCTCTGGTAACCACTAAACTGTTGTCTGTGTCTATGAGTTTTTGCTTCTTTGTTTGACTTGTTAGTTTGTTGCTTTTGGTTTTAGATCTACATGTGAGTGAAATGTGATTCTTGACTTTTTCTGTCAGATTTATTTCGCTTAGCATAATAATTTCAAGATCCATCCATGTTGTCATAAATGGCAATATTTCATCTTTTCGTATGGCAGGGTAATATTCCATTGTGTATATATACCACATCTTTTTTATCCAATCATCTACTGAAGGAAACTTTGGTGGTTTCCATGTCTTGACCACTGTAAATAAAGCTGCAATGAACATCAGAGAACATACATCTTTATGGATAAATGTTTTCAGATTTTTTGGCTAGATACCCACGAGAGGGATTGCTGGGTCACATGGTAATTCTATACTTAATTTTTTGAGGAACCTCCACACTGCCTTCCATAGAGGCTGCACCAATCTACATTTCCACAAACACTGTATGAGGGTTCCTTTTTCTCCACAGCCTCTCCAACACTTGTTGTTATTTATCTTGTTGATGATAGCCATTCTAACAGTTGTGAGGTGATATCTCATTGTGGTTTGGATTTGCATTTCTCTAGTAGCTAGTGAAGCTAGTGAAAAATATATGAACATTTTTCATATATCTGTTGGCTGTTTATATGTCTTCTTGGGAGAAGTTTCTGTTCATATCCTCTGTCCATTTTTTAAATTGGACTGTTTGTCTTTTTGTTGTTGAGTTGTATGAGTTCCTTATATATTTTGGATATTAGCCCCTAATCGGAGCATTTGCGAATATCTTCTCCCATTTGGTTGGTTGCCTCTTTGTTTTGTTGATGGTTTCTTTCGCTGTGCAGAAGCTTTTTAGTTTGATATAGTCCCATTCGTTTATTTTAGCTTTTACTTCCTTTGCCTTTGAAGTCAAATTGATAAAATCCTCTTTGAACCCAAGGTCCATAAGTTTAATACCTATGCTTTCTTCTGTGCAGTTTATTGTTTCAGGTCTTATGTTTAGGTCTTTGATCCATTTTGAATTAATTTTGGTACATGATGACAGATAGCAGTCTAGTTTCATTCTTTTGCACGTGGCTTTCCAATTCTCCCAGTACAATTTATTGAAGAGGCTGTCTTTTCTCCACTGTATGTTTTTGGCTCCTTTGTTGAAGATTGTCTGCCCATATACATGTGGGTTTATTCCTGGGTTTTCAGTTCTGTTCCATTGGTCTGTGTGTCTGTTTTTCTGCCAATACCATGTTGTTTTGATTATTGTTGCTCTGTAATACAAGCTGAAGTCAAGAAGGGTGATACCTCCAGCGTTATTCTTTTTTCTTAGGATTGCTTTGGCTATTTGGTGTCTTTTGTAATTCTATACAAATCTGATGATTTTATGGGTTCTGTTTCTTTTTAAAAATGCCATTGGTATTTTGATGGGGATTGCATTAAATTGGTATATTGCTTTGGGAAATATGGCCATTTTAACTATGTTCATGTTCCAATCCATGAACATGGAATGTCTTTCCATTTCTTTGTGTCTTCTTCAATTTCTTTAAAAAATGTCTTATAGTACTCAGTGTATAGGTCCTTTATATCCTTTGTTAAGTTTATTCCTAGGTATTTTATTCTTTTTGTTGCAGTTGCAAAAGGAATTGTTTTTTTTTTAAATTATTTTTCCTGAAATTTCATTGTTAGTATATAGGAATGCAATGGATTTTTGTACATTGATTTTGTAGCTAGCTACTTTACTGTATTCATTTATTGTTTCTATAATGGTAGCTTTTTTGTGGAGTCTTTAGGGTTTTTTATATGTAGCATCATGTCATCTGCAAAAAATGACAATTTAAGTTCTTCATTTTCAATTTGGATGCCTTTTATTTGTTTCTCCTGCCTGATTGCTCTGGCGAGTACTTCCACTACTACGTTGAATAACAGTGGTGATGGGGGACAGCCCTGTCTTTTTCCTGAATGTAGAGCAGAAGGCTTCAGTTTTTCACCATTAATTATGATATTAACTTAGGGTTTGTCATATATGGCCTTTATCATGTTAGTGTATTTTCCTTCTATACCCATTTTATTAAATTTTTTAATCATAAATGGATGTTTTATCTTGTCAAATGCTTTTTCTGCATTTATTGATATAATCATAAGAATTTTATCTTTTATTTTGTTTATGTGGTGTATCACATTGATTGATTTGTGTATGTTGAACCATCCTTGTGCCCCTGGAATGAACTCCACTTTGTCGTGTTGTATAATCTTTTTAATGCATTGTTATATTCAATTTGCTAGAATTTTGCGTCTGTATTCTTCAGAGATATTGGTCTGTAATTTTCTTTTTGTGTGTGTGTTATCCTTACCAGGTTTTGGTATAAGGGTAATATTGGCCTTATAAAATTAATTAGGAAGTATTACCTCTTTTTCAAGTTTTTGGAAGAGTTTGAGGAAGACAGGCGTTTAGATCCTTTTTGAATATTTGGTAGAATTCAAACTAGTGAAGCCATCTGGTCCAGGACTTTTGCTTTTGGGAAGGTTTTGGATGACTGATTCAATTTCCTTACTGTTGATTTTCCAGTTCTTCATGATTCAGTCTAAGAAGGCTATATGTTTCTAAGCACTTGTCCGTTTCTTCTAGGTTATTGAATTTGGTAACGTATAGTCCTTCATAGTACTCTTGTATGATACTTTGTATTTCTGTGGTATCCATGGTAACTTCTCCTCTTTCATTTCTAATTTTGTTCATTTGTGTCTTTTCTCTTTTTATCAAATATTGAGTCATATTGTGTACATGAAACTAATACAATATTACATGTCAATTATATGTCAATTAAAAAGTTGCTTTCAGAGATACACAAAGAATTATAAGAAAATACTATAAACAATTATGTGTCAACAAATTGGACATTCAGGAATAAATGGATAAATTCCTAGATTCATAAAACCATCCATGAATGGTTTTCATTGGAACCATTAATGGTTCTTGTTTCTTCTGAGTCAAGAAGAAACAGAATACCTGAACAGATTGATAACTACTAATGAAATTGAATCAGTAATAAAAAAAATTCCCAATAAACAAAAGTCTTAGATTAGATGGTTTCATAGGTAAATTTTACAAAACATTAAAAGAAGAATTAATACCTATCCTTCTCTAAATACCTAATATTTTTTTGAAAATATTCCAAAAAAATTGAAGAAGAGGGAAGCCTCCCAACTTCATTTTATGAAGTCACCATTACCATGATTCCAAACCAGACAAACATTACAAAAAAAGAAAATTATAGGCCAATATCCCTGATGAACATAGATGCAGAAATTCTCAACAATATTTTAGCAAACCAAGTTCAACAATACATTAAAAAATCATACTCCATAATCAAGTGGTATTAATTCCTGGGATGCAAGTCTGGTTCAATATCCACAAATCAATTAATGTGATATACCGTATAAACAAAATTAAGAATAAAAGTCATACAATCATATCAACAGATGCAGGAAAAGCATCTGACAAAACCAAGCATTGATGTATGATAAAAACTCTCAGCAAAGTAGGAATAGAGGGAACATAACATAATAAAAGCCATATATGACCTTTACCCACAGCTAACATACTCAACAGGGAAAAGCTAAAAGGGTTTTCCTTAAGATCAGGAAAAAGACAAGGATGCCAACTTTCACCACTGTTTTTTTAAACATAGTATTGGAAGTCCTAGCCATAGCAATCAGACAAGAAAAAGAGATAAAAGCCATCCAAATAGGAAAAGAAAAAAGTAAATCTGTCATTATTTGCAGATGACACAATACTATATATAGAGAACCCTCAAGGTCTACCAAAAAAATTATTAAAACTGATAAATGAATTCAGTAAAGTAGCAGGATACAAAATTAATATTTAGAAGTCAGTTGCATTTTACACACAAATAACAAACTATCAGAAAGTGAAATTAAGAAAACAATCCCATTTACAATTGGCACCAAAAAAAAAAAATACCTAGGAATAAATTTAATCAGGAAGGTAAAAGACCTGAACTCAGAACATTTTGACATTGAAGAAAGAAATTGAAGAAGACACAAATTAATGAAAGCATATACCAATCTCATGGATAGGAAGAATTAACATCACTAAAGTGTCCATATTACCCAAAGTAATCTATAGATTTAGTGCAATCTCTATCAAAATACCAATGGCATTTTTCACAGAACTAGAACAAATAATCCTAAAATTTATATGGAGCCGCAAAAGGCCCGAATAGCCACAGCACAAAGTTGGTGGTATCACATTACCTGATATAAAACTATACTACAAGGCTATAGTGATCAAAACCATTAGATGTTAGAGGCATAAAAACTGACACATGGATTAATGGAACAAAAGAGAGAGTCCAGAAATATACCCACATCTATATAATCTATTAACCTATGACAAAGGAGGCATGAATATACGATGGGGTAAAGACAGTCTCTTTGATAAATGGTGTTGAGAAACTGGACACATATATGCAAAAAAAAAAAAAAAAAAAGAAAGAAACTAGACCACTTTCTTACATCATGTAGAAGAATAAACTCCAAATGAATTACAGACTTAAATGTAAGACCCCAAACCATAAAACTCCTAGAAGAAAACAGACAGTAAACTATTGACATTGCTCTTAGTAATGTTTTTTCTGATCTATCTCCTCAGGCAAGTTAAACAAAAGAAAGAATAAACAAATGGGACTACATCAACCTAAAAAGTTTTGCACAGCAAAGGGAACCACCAACAAAATGAAAAGAGTGCCTATTGAATGGGAGAAGATATTCACCAATGATACATCTGATAAGGTGTTAATATCCAAAATTTATGAAGAACTCATACAACTCAACACCAAAACCCCCCCCCAAACAATCCAATTTAAAAATGGGCAGAGGACCTGAATAGACATTTCTCCAAAAATGACATACAAATGGCAGATAGACATATGAAAAGATGCTCACTGTCACTAATCATCAGAGAAATACAAATTAAAGCCTCAATGAGATAACACCTCATACCTGTCATAATGTCTATCATCAAAAAATCAACAAACAACAAGTGTTGGTGAGGATGTGCAGAAAAGGGAACCCTTGTGCACTCTTGATGGAATTGCAAATTGGTGCAGCCACTATGGAAAACATTGTGTAGGTTCTTCAAAAAAAATAAAAATAGAACTACCTTATGATCCAGCAATTCCACGTCTGGGTATTTATCCCAAGAAATCCAAACCACTAATTTGAAAATATATATACACTCCTATGTTAATTGCAGCGTTATTTACAATAGCCAAGATTGGTAGCAACCTAAATGCCCATCAGTAGACAACTGGATAAAGAAGAGGTGGTACATATATACAATGGACTATTACTTGGCCATAAAAAGAGTGAAATCTTACCATTTGCGACAACATGTATTATGCTAAGTGAAATAAGTGAGACAGAGAAAGACAAATACCATATGATTTCCCTTATATGTGGAATCTAAACAAACAAAACAGAAACAGACTCATAGATATAGAGAACAAACTGATGGTTGTCAGATGGAAGGGGGCTGGATGAAAAAGGTGAAGGGATTAAAAAGTACAAATTGACAGAAAATAGTCATGGGGTTTTAGAGTACAGCATAGGAAATATAGTCAATAATATTGTAATAACTATGTATAATGCCAGGTCGGTACTATTATTGGGATCATTTCGTAAATTATATAAATGTCTAACCACTATGCTGTACACCTGAAACTAATATAATATTGACTGTCAACTGTAAATTACTATTTCCTTTTTCCTCATTCTATTTTCTCCATTCCAAAAGATCAGAAAGATATGGTCCTCACTTCTAAAAGGTCACTGACTCCCTGTTAAAAGCAATTAATCAGCAGTCAATAACCTAGGGTTTGTACAGTATTATACTTAGTGTAGTAGAGATAAAAAGGTCCATAACAGTAATAATTCTTTCCTATGAAGAATTTACAATATAGTGAGTTAAGATGACTTTTATTTTAGGAAGTTAAGGAAAACGCTTGAAAAAAGCTTTGGAATCATATTGCCAGTAAAAGCAATAAAAATTAACACTGTTATGTGAACTGTCCCAGCCGTCACATTCCTCACAGCAGAAAGGAAGGGAACCAACAGAGTTTGCATGCTTCTAGTAAGACCATCATTCTGCCCCTTAGAACAAACTGCAGAAATCAGACCCCAAGAGAAAGCTACAATTAGATCTTATCACTTACCCATGCCCTTTCAAAAGAAACCAGCCAGTCTAATCTAATCAAGACCTGTCTGCCTGTGCATCTCCGTCTTCACATTTTTTAACCTTTCGTTCATTCCTATGTTCTCTTATCTCCTAAAGGCTTGGTACTTTCTCTAATCAAGCTCTTATTTTTCTTTGACCACGCAAACTCTTTATTATGCCCTCTGGCTAGCATTTTGCAAGTAGAATCCTCAGCTTCATTTCTGCAGATTTCTTTTACATTCCTGCTCTCTGTGACTGTCTCTTGCAGCCCTTTTAAATAGTGCAGGATTTGTCTCCTAAGCCAGAACTCAAGTTTTGCTAGTGTATTTTTTTTTTAACAATTGCTGATTCAGATCATTTTTCTTTTCTGTTTCTTAAAAATATCCTTGTCCTTTGAAGAAAATTCTATCCTACTATTTCACCTGTAACCCTGTCTTGTTGTGTCTTAAACTATCCTCTTGGCCACTCCCCCATGCCTTCGCATATATTTTGACAGTTGTTATCATCGACACTGATAGTTCACACAATACGCGTGTCTCACTTCTTTGACCTCTCCTCCAGTGACCTCTTCCTCCACCTCGCCTCAGCCACTCCCATGGTCACACCCGAGACCTCGTCATTACCAGTGACCACAACCCCTTCATACTCTCAGTTTCAAGTATTCCATTTCTGATTACTAACTTGACTTTCCTGTTCATTTCTTCTAGCACACCCACTCTAACAATTCTTCAAACCCATCAGAAACCCCAATCCATTGATCCTCTCATCTTCTTGCTATCCATTATTCCTCTAATATCTTTACTTTCTTCTTTATTCAACCTAGATTCCAAGGCCAAGTTTTATAGTCATTTTTTTGCATACATCTACTCATGTGTTCCTCTGTCCTTCCAATGGAGGTTTTTTACAGACAAACTCCAATTCTGGTTAAATCCAACTCTATGCTTATTTTGCAGATGAAAGAAAACACAATTGTATAGATGATCTCACCTTAAATTTTTGACCCAAACCTCAAATAGGCAATTCTAGTACATTTTTTATAGTTAATTTACTTTTTACTATCTGTGATGATTATTTCACACTGTCTTTATTCAAATCCTTAGTGACTCCTTCTACTTTGTTAGTCTCAACTAAAGACTTGCTTATTATTTCAGTGAGAAATACAGGTAATCAGAACTTTCACTCCATCCCATTGTTAAATCCACCCACCAATTTGCATCTGAACCTGTAAACACTGCTCACTCTTATAATGGACATGCCGCTCTATTTAAGGCCAACCCCTCCATTTTTATCTTGGATGACATCCTTTCTTGTCTCTCAAGGACTTTGCTTCTCCAATTCTTTGCCTCCTGCATCATCAAATTTCTGTCACTGTTGAATCATTCCCACCAGCACAGAAACATGCAGTAATAATTCCAGTATTGAAAAACCCTTCCTTGACTCCACATTTCTCTCCGACCACCACCTCATTTCTCTGTTCTTTTTCATAGCAAAATTCCTTGAAAGAATAACTTACACTCCATGCCCTTTCCACATATCTTTTCCTATACATCGCTCTCATCTGGCTGTTCCTGCGTTATTTCCTTTTATGATAAACCTGTAATTTAGTAAGTAAAATCTTTCCTGAGTTCTGTGAGATACTCTAACAAATTAATCAAACCCAAGTTAGGAGGGGGTTGTGGGAACCTCTGATTTATAGTCAGTTTGTCAGAAGTACAGGTAACAACCTAGACTTGTGACTAGTACCCAAAGCTCAAGGAAGGGGTTTGTTGGAACTCCCAATCTATAGCCAGTGGGGCAGAAGCACAGGTGATAACTTGTGCTTGGGCTTGTGCTTGTGAATAGTGTCTGAAGTGGCAGAGGTCGGGGGGCAGTCTTGTAGGACAGAACCTTTGACCTATGGAATCTAGCATTATCTTCAAGTAGACAGTGTCCGAATTGAGTTGAATCATAGGACACCCAGTTGGTGTCCTGAGCATTGCTTGTTGGTATGGGGCAACTATCTTATACCCACTGGAATTGGCGATCCGAACACCTGTTTAAGTCCTTTATATACTTTTAAGGAGGATGGAAATTGGTTACCTGAAAGGCAAGAATGGGAGGAAACATCTATATTCATTTATACTTTTAGGGTTTTGAATCACATGAAGATTACCTACATTTTTAAACTATGGATTTTATTTTATCTCTTTTTCAATTCCAAGCTTTTGCATGTAGGTGAGGATGGAGTTGGTGTTAAATGAATGGGTACTTTAAAGGAAGCAGAAAAACAGAAATCTCAGATGGTGCATAAACAAATGAAGGCCAATAATGAGGAGTTGATTTTTTTAATAAAATGACATAGAATTTTATATTTCTCTCACATAAAATAAGTCTACGGAGTAGCCATTCCAGGAATGGAACAATGATTATGAAATGAGGGACCTACCCAAACTCCCTCTAGACCTCTGATTCACCATTTCTAACTGTGGACCTTGTCCATGTTGCCCAAGATGGCTGTTAGAGCTCCAGCCATCACATGCACACTGATGCTGATTTTAAAAACTTGATGTTTAATGTACAATATGGATAATTGAAGAAGTTATATTTTTGTATTACTTTTCTTTCCAATTTAGTTTGTATATGTTCAAATCTTAATGAATATTATTATTGAAAGCTTCATATGTAATTGGAATTTGCCTGACATTGTGTAGAATAATGAGAAGATAAACTATAAATATCATCAGGTGTTATAAAAAAGCAGAACTTCATATCATTTTTGGGTCATGGGATGTTATTGCCTTATTTATAGGTAAGAGGCTAAATCATTCATCTTATCCATTTATGATGAAAATGAGAATTCATTATTTAGAGGCTTCACAAGTTTTAGGTTAATTATACACAGGCTATCCTTCCCATTAATAGGTGTAGTTTTTCTAGCTCTCTTTCCTTATTCTCTTTCTTATTATTTCTCTTACACACACACGTACATGCACACCCCACACACCATACAGCCAATATTACTATAAAAATCTACCAGATTAAATCTGGCTTTTGTTTTCTGTAAAATGCTGTAGGAGAAGAATGAGGAAGAAAAGGAATAGATTGTTGTTGCAACTTTTAACAATATCCTTTGATTTATCCTTTGTGACTAGTTGTAGGGATTCTGTTTTGGTCTAAGCTTTCAAAAAATGGGCTTCAAAAGCAATGCAAACATGCTAAGATATATTCCTGTTTTCTTTCCTTTTTTTTCCTTCACAGCAGTGAAATTATAGAGGGAATAGCTAGCCTCTCTGAGACAAATCGTGACCAATTTCAAAACCACAGGTTCACTACATACTTTAAGAGACCTTTGTGCTAACTATGAAGGAACTGGTTCAATTTGGAATTCTTCTCACCCATTGACAGAGTGAAACAATGAAACTGAAGGAGGGATCATTTCTCTCGTTTTCTAGTATAAATAAAAAAGGCTTGTGTCTCTGTGGAATTATTGTCCCTAGCTGGTTTCCAGTGAGGAAGGAGTCTACCTCACTTCAGAATGAAAGAGATGAGAGCCAGGTTTGGGAAGAGACACTGTGATGGCGCTGCTTTCTGTGGGGGTGTTGGTGCTAAATGAATTCAGTTGTTAGACATTCAGAATTAAACATGCTAAAATTTTCACACATAATTTGGCAATTTTTCAACTCATGAGCATTCTTTTGTATGAACATCACATGCTCATCTTTCCATTCTATAAAATTGTACTTTTCTCCTCCTTTAGTGGTGTGCAGATTTATTATCTTTCAAGTTCCACAGCTCTCCCTGATGATACTTCAGGAAAGGGAAAAAGTTCAGATTTCCTGCAGTCACAGTTCTATCATCTATGACACCATGTTTTAATACCAGCAGTCCAAGGGAAGTTGGGGAACAGGGCTCCATTTTCGGAGGAATTTAATAGATGGACTTGTAGCAGCTGGAATTTTTCTCATCAAAACCAGAATGTCCCCTAAGACATCTAATCTCTCCTAGGAGGGGCAGAATAGAGTCAGAGTGGCACATATTTTTGTGCTGTAACAAATACTAGTATGAGAAATGCTAGTATGAGACCAATGTACATCAAAATCCTTTGCTTCAGCATGTATGGCAAGGTGGAGTGAAGTTAGCAAAGCAGGACTTATATTCAAGAACAATTTGACCAGGTTTTAAATTGAATTTATGATCCAAATGCAGTCTATATCAAAGACTTTAGTAAGATGTTGCTTTAAAGTGAACTTTGTGAAAAGTGGAGATACTTTTGGAAAACATCCCAGAAGCAGAACTGATGTTAAAGACAAATGAGCAAATGCATGTAGATTTCAAAGTTACTAAGAAGACTTTCAGAGACATACCTACTTGTATATCTTGTATACCTTGGGGCCGTGTCCCAAATTCTTTGTTTGGAGGAAGGTTCTGAATTTCTGTGGTAAATACCTTCCATTCTCTCTGGGGATATTACTCCATCATTTACTGCCTCACTCATTGATATCTTCAATTTTATTCTACTGAATCAATTCCCTCAGCCTATAAACATGCTTAGAACTTCCCTATAATTAAAAAATTTCGAATATTGGTCCTTTGTTTTTATTACGCCAACAATTTATTTGCTTCTAATACCTCTCTATCTACTCACTCTTTACTTCTTGTAATTGTCTTTCTATATCAGTATAGTTTGTTTGGGCTGGTATAACAAAAATACCATAGACTGGATGATTTAAACAAGAAACATTTATTTCTTGTAATTCTAAAGGATGGGAAGTCCCAGATAAGGTGCTGGCAGATTTGGTGTCTAATGAGAACTCTCTTCGTAGTTTGCAAACGGTCATCTCCTCATAGTATCTTCACATGGCAGAGAGCAGAGAGCGAGATCCTGTGTCTCTTCCACTTTTTATCAGGGCACTAATCTTATCATGAGGGCCCTACCCTCGTGATCTAATCTAATCCTGATTACCTCCCAAAGGCCTCTCCTCCAAATGCCATCACATGGGGGTTTAAGATTTCATCAGATGAATTTGGGGAAGGGAGCACAAACACTCAGTCCATAACACCTACTATCTATGGAACCTGTTCCCTTGAAGGCCACCAGTGACCTCATAATTGTTAGTTCAGAAAGCCTTTTCTTTTTTTCATAACAGCCTTATTGATTTATAACTACCATATAATAAATCGAACATATTTAAAGTTTACAGTTTGATGAATACTGACATATATATATATATAATATATAGGCAAAAATAACATATACACATTTTAAGAGATGTTATCTACACTCAAGCAGTAGTTTGCCATAATCAGAAGTGTCTGGATGCTGATGGTAACCACTTTGAGCACCTCTTGTAATTGCAAAAGTCAAATGTGACTTGTATTTATCTTTTGTTATCAGTTTATATTGAGTATTACAATTTTAACACAGTTTTCCTTTCTTAAAATGTGTATACATTTTTTTGACACCGTGTGTGTGTGTATACAATTTTAATACAGTTTTCATTTCTATATACACATAGAGGGCACCAAAAAAGTATACACATTTTAAGAAAGGAAAAAACTATATTAAAATTGTAATACTTAATATATACCAATAACAAAAGATGAATACAAGTCTCATTTGACTTCTGCAATTACAAGTGGTGCTCAAAGTGGTTACCATCAGCGTCCAGACACTTCTGATTACGGTGAACTACTGCTTGAGCAACGTTGACCAAAGTATCCACTTGTATACACTTTTTTTGGCACTGTGGTATATATATACATCCATGAAACCGTCACTACAATCAAATGAATGATCATAACCATCATTCCCCCAGTTCTCTAGTGTTTCTTTGTAATTCCCCTTTTTGCTTCTTCCTGCTCCCCATCTTCCTTTCCCAAGCAACCACTGATGTGCTTACTGTCACTGTTGATTAGTGCTCTTTCCAGAATTGCTAGAATTTTATGTAAATGGACAGTATGCACTCTTTTTTCCTCTGACTTCTTTCACTTAGCATAATTATTTTGAGATCTGGATACGTCATTTTTTGTGTGTCAATGGTTTACTCCTTTTTAGTCCTGAGTAATATTTGATTACATACATACACCACAGTTAGTTTTTTCAATTTATATAGATGTGGTTGTCAAAAAGAGATGGAGCATATATAATTAACTGAAAGATGTATGGAAATTTTACAACAAAAAGCCCAGAATTAAATGGTACTATATCTAAGAATCTAACATGTGATTAAAATGGAAAGTGTAAGTCAATGGATCTGATAAATTTAAACAAATTATTTGGAGTCATTGAATAGAAATTTGGAGCAAAAATATAATTAGATCCCCCTTCACTTGATACAGCATGGGTAGTTAAGCAGAACAGACATAAAGGTTATACAGTTTATGTTATTAAATAGATTGGGACATGATCTTCTTTTAGGAAGATTATTTGGCAGCGATAGGCAGGATAGATTAGAAATAGGGCTGACTGGAATATGGAAGCCAAACCAAGAAGCCTATGGCAGCATTAGGAGCATGAGTTAATAAGAGCAATGGCAGTGAGAATGGAAAGGAAATGGAAATTATCTGAGAGATTTAAAAATTCAAAGGAAGAAATAATAGGGCATTATATTATGTTTTCCTAGACAAAATTCAACTAAAGCAATCTCTTAATTTTTTTCCAGACTTGTCTTCAGGTGGCAGAAACTTACAATTTTTGTTAGGAGAACACAGAATAGGAGAATAGGGTTCTAGATTTGGTTCAATCACAAACTTTCTGTCTCATCTTAGACAAGTCATGTAACCTTCTGGAGTTTCTGCTTTCTCTCCTATAAAATGAATGGCTACAACACGTAGACTCTAAGACTTTTTCCAGCTCCGGATTTCTTAGATGATAAGCATTTATTATCTTGAACTTCATCCCTAGTTGGGCCTACAATGACAGACCAATTCAGCTGGAAATAAAAAGAATAAATGACTTGTCTGGACTAACTACCCACACAGGGCCCTAGTGAAGTAGTTAACTATAATCTAGATTTAAAATCCTCTCTTCACACTTTGCTTTCTCTTAATGATGAAGGAAGATTTGCACAAAGGAATTGGGTTATTGGGTAGTAATTTGCTTCTTCTCTGCTGAATCAAATGGCACTCAAGAGGTTAGATGTTTGTAAGTGGAATACACATAAAGTTCAGGGAAGGAAGAAGCCTAGAGTTTCTACCCTAGGCTACTTTTGACAAATTACAGGTCAATAGGGACTGTCTGTTAAGATGACCCAGAGGAAAATTCAATTTTTAAATTAATCTCCTGTGTTACTCTGGCCCATGCCAACATCACAGATAAGACCAGAGGATGCCTCTAGTGATTCATTATAACTCTTGTTCTCACTGATTACTCTCTGGTCTCTAAATATTTCTCTGTGGTAAGAACAGCAGTTAACAAAGGGAGTTGGGTTCCCCAGTGGATCTTATTAAAACTGTTGTGGTTATGAGGTGATTAACTTATGTAAATTAATTAATGTTGGCCAATGAACCACGCTATGCACACAGAACATATCCAGGAGGCAGAGAATCACAAAGTCTAGTCACACTCTGGAGAGCTGTTTAAAGGTGAATTCTGAGATAAAAATGAAAAAAGAATCCTGCGAATTATTGCTTTGATTTCAGAAATACTAAACATGAAATAACAGATGATTAGACGATCATTGTAGAATTTGTAATGTTGCTGTAGAACAGAATTCTGAAGCAAAAGTAAAAATGTCTTGCCATTAAGGGAGGCTGGTCAGCTCAGGAGGCTGTACTCAAGCTACTACTGTATACATCCTATTAGCAGGTGGCAAACATCATTTCTTATATCTCAGGGGCAGATTAATCTTACTCTGCTGCGTAGAACAGATTAGAGGACTGAGTGAGCTAGCCTAAGATTTCTAATCTAGGTGATGGGAACAATCACAGAAATTGAAATTCAGGAAGAGAGGGAGGTTTGGGGTGAAAACGATAAATTAGATTTTGGCTTGTTTAATAATGTATCTTGAGTAGAGAATTGAATTTTTCTGTTAAGAAGTCATGTTTCCTTTGTGGTCCTAATTCACTAGAAATGTGAGTTAGGGTCAATTATGGCAATTTTATGTGAATTACAGTTAGTAGTAACATGGGTGCAATTTACTGAATTTTATATGATAAAGTTGCTGTACTACCATTTGCTGGAAAATTGTGGTGGAGACACAGATCTCCGGGTCTGTGATGTGAGTAGTTCTCTTGGGGTTTGACAGTGCACACTTGGCAAACTATGTGCAGCGCCCTGTCAGGTTAGATAGTTATTTAAAAATAAATACTTCATCTGCTTCCCCAAAGTTTTGTCTTTGAAATGACTATCAGAGATATAGGTACTGCTAAGAGATAAAGAGTGTGGGGACAGAGCGCCAGAAAGCAGTTTCCAGGCTCTCGGTCTCACATAGAAAAGTGCTGGTTCAGGTAGTAAATGGCCATCAACTGTGATTGGATGGCCATCAGCTGTGGCTAGTTGGCCGTCAGCTGTAACCAGTGAGCCATTGGCCACTAATATAACTGCCGTGGCTACGCTAGCAGAAAATGGGGGCTAGCAAGAAGATGGTGGCTGAGCCAGCAAGCGTGGACTGCAGTTAGCACGGCGGAGTGCGGGTTGCGGATTGCAGAGAAGTGGATGGCAGGTTGCTGATAGTGTGGCTTCTGCTTCCTGTGTCTCCAACCCAGCCGCCAGTGAGAATATAGTGATATGACTCCCCTACCTATGGCTCCATGGGTTTCGTTTTGGCCTCACCATGTCCTGCGTTCTTATGTGGGGAGCGGGACCAGAGACCCCGCATGACACTCTGTATGACAACTGTTGTAACAGGGCTTGAAGAACTGGTCATTCCAAAAAAGAAAACTTGGGATAAAGTGTCCATTCTTCAGGCATTTGCATACACAGTAAACGGGGATACCACAGCTGCCCCTTATGCATTTCAAGATGATCCTTATCGCGTACAAACATCCTCTATTGAATCACGTTCATTTTTATTGGCAAAGAAGTCTGGGGAGAATGCAGCAAAGTGTATTATTAATTCACATCCCAAATATTTTCAGAAGGAAATAGCTGAACTTCATATATCGTGTTTAATGCCTGCATACTTTGAACCTCAGATTGAAGACATAAGTGAAGCTGCCTTGAGGGAACAAATTAAACTCAAAAAAGTCAAAGCTTCAGTGGATATGTTTGATCATTTCTTGCAAGCAGGAACCACTGTATCTCTGGAAACAACTAATAGTCTCTTGGATTTATTGTGTTACTCTGGTGACCAAGATCCCTCAGCTGATTATTATTTTCAACAAAGTGAAAAATCAGAAGAGTTGGAAGAAGACACACAAGAAAATAATGAGAAATCTAAGAAGGCTGGTCATCAGTTTGGAGTTATTTGGAGAGCAAAAAACAATGCTGAGAGAATCTTTACTGTAAAGCCAGAGAAAAACACACATTCATACTACACAATGATTCGGAATGGTGAAGCATCGAGCTCCTGGGCAAGCATTAAACTTGTACACCGAGTCGTTAAACTCCATGTTGATGTATACACCTTCAATTCACTGATTGAAGTAACAGCAACGATGAATGACAAATTTGAGAACCAATGGAATGATATATTGGAGCTGCTGAAATAAATGGTTGCACAGAAGGTGAAACCAAATCTACATACCTTTCTGAAATGTCTCCACAGATTTTATGCATTTGGAAAATTGCCAGCCTGACAGAACTTACATGAAAAGAAAGCCATCAGAATAGAACCCTTATTTGCAACATACCACTATGTTATTCAGCTGTTTTATCAACACTAAAGCCCTTCAAAAGGATCATCTCTCATGATCTATAATATCATGAACTAATTAATGGGAAAGAAATTTTCCCCAAAGGACCTGGATAATGATACGTTTTTTCAGTCAGCCATGAGAAACCTAGAACTTGCTTACCAAGTACATGGCCTTTTAAACACTGGAGACAACTGGAAATTCATTGGACCAAATCATCAGCGTAATTTCTATTATTCCAAGTTCTTCAGTTTGCTTTGTTTAATGGAATAAATTGATGTCACCTTGAAGTGGTATAAGGACCTGATGTCCTCAGTCTTCTTTCCCCACTCCCAAATATTGATAGATCTTCTCCAAGCATGGGATGTAGCCAACAGGCTAGAAATAATTGCTCAAATTTGGAAAGACAGTAAAGAATATTGTGGGGACAGAGCCCCAAAAAGCAGTTTTCAGGCTCTCGGCCTCACATAGAAAGGTGCTGGCTCAGGTAGTAAATGGCCATTGACTGATCAAATGGCCATCAGCTGTGGCTAGTTGGCCGTCAGCTGTAACCAGTGAGCCATTAGCCATGAATATAACTGCCGTGGCTAGGCTAGCAAAAAAAAAAAAAGGGGAGCTAACAAGAAGATGGTGGCTGAGCCTGCAAGCGGCACAATGAGGGTTGAGAATTGTGTTGCTCCTGGTCCCTGTGTCTCCAACCCAGCCGCCAGAGAGAATATAGTGGTATGACTCCCCTACTTATGGCTCTGTGGGTGTTCCTTTTTGGCCTCACCATGTCCTGCGTTCTTATGTGGGGAGCGGGAGCAGAGACCCTGCAGGCTGTCTTGTGTGACACTTGGTGTAGTCGGCAGGATCCCCCCCGCGGGCCGCCCCGCATGACACATGGCGCAGCGAGCAGGGTCCCCCACACGACAAATATGGTCACACTTTTCTCAGTGACCTGAAAGAAGAGATTCTGATGCTCACGGCAAGGGATCAGCACCCACTGGAGTTTCGGGTGGTGTTTGCTGACTATGCTGTAGATATCAAATCTACTTTTGAAAGTCAAGATGCCAGATAGACTGCTCCTCATTGGTCAGCAACCCTCTGAACTATATAGCTGTCCTGTTCTTCAGGGCTGGGAGGAACCAGGGAGCCTGGAAAATGTGGGGGCTTTTCAGGAAGCATAATAAGATCCCTAGAAATGAGTTGCTGAATGAGTTTTTGGACAATGCGAAAGCAGCCAACAGTCCTGCCTAGGTCACTGAGATACTGAAGCTGGAGAATTCCTTCCGCTTACCTATTTGTGACAGCCTCACCCAGAGAGTAATAGCTGACTTTGCAATCAGCCAGGAACAAAAGGAAGCCCTGGGAAACCTAACTACATTGACCTGTGACAGCAATAGTGACAGCAGCAGTGACATCAGTGAAGGCAAATAAAAATGGGCCAATCAGGAGCAGCTGTGGCCTAGCAGAGTTGAGATTCCACTTGACAACTGAGAGGTTAATAGTTAACCATCATATGGATGAAACAAGAATATACATTTGGTGAACTTTGAAATACAGTTTATACAACACTGACTTATTTAGGTTAAATTCCTAGATTGATACTTAACTAAACCATCCATTCAAGGTTTACCATCTAAACAAAGCAGCACTAACACTTTCATTTTTTTGGATACACATTTTGAAATATATATGTCTTGATTTCAGCATAAGCTCTGCACACCACTATTTTATTTGGAAGTTTTTGGGGTCATAAATATAAATAAAAAGTCTCTGTTAGACTTAAACAATCACCTTAATTAAAAAATATCCCAGTAAAAAAGAGAAAAGATGAGGGAAAAACTAATTTCTTGTAACTTGGGAGACTATTTAAAAAAAGAAAAGATAAGGAAATGAATCAAGCAACCGTCTTAGTATGAGAAAAAGAAATAAATAACTCAATGGAAGTATGTGTTCAAATAACCACTCCCCTGAATGAAGAACATCTTTCCGTAACCAGAAGGCTTTCCAAGAAGGCAGTTATTTCCACTGGATCGCCTTCACATCCCTGTGGAAACTGAATAAGAAAGAGGAATTTGAACAAAATCAAAGAGCATCAAACCTCTTCAAGCTGTGGGAAACTACGAAGACTGTCTCAGAGGAGGCTGGGGAAATAATTTTGCGTCAGTTCCCATGTGGTTCACTAGGTGGTGCACATACAAGCTCCTTAATGTATAAACTTAGAATTGCCACAAACCTGTTTAATTCTTCTTTTTCAAATAAAATCCCATGAAAACCTGTATAAAGCAATCAAAGCAAGAGGGAGAACTATTAAGCCCTGCATTAATAAAGAGGGGACAGAGTCAGGCTACGAAATGAGGATAGGTACCATCCAAAGAGATCATCTCCAAATACAGGTTTTGGGTCTTCCTTGATCCAATTTCTTTGGTTACAGAAAAGTATAACTGAGATTTTCTTTTTCTACTTGTTCCAGAGAGAACCTTGGATGCTAGGGGTCAAATTTTAATGAATATGTTTACATAGTAATTTTTGTGCCTTAAAAAACTCCTCTAGTGCAGTTACTAAAATTTCATGATTATTATTTTTCACATTATGCTCACATGTGATAAATTCAGCACTCTTTGTGTGTGAATATATCACTTTACTATGAATAATGAAGCAGTCTCCAACAATCACATGACTTCTTCTGACAACGTTAGAGAAGGAAACAAGCTCCTCCAGTGATTAAATTTGCACAAGAGCAGTGACATCAGAAAGGCTACATTCCTTCTCAGAACAAAGGAAAGTTGAAGCCACTATTAAGCAGCCTCACAACTGCAGTCACTTTTCTATAGTCTGCAGATTCTGGCTGATGATGTCATTGACAAAAAAAAAAAAAAAAAAAGCAAAACAGGCCTTAAGTGAGCTTCCTGGTGAGCATCACACTTACAGCTGAGGCCTGAGACCAGCTGTGGTGTGGCTATGGCTTTGCAGAGCACTCTGGAGGCGGTGTGGTTGGGGCTTCTCCTCAGCTCCCTCTGGAAGGGTAAGTAGGCTCTTTCTCGTATTACGAAAGCGTATGCCGTTATCTTACAGTTTGGACTAATTTAAAAAAAGCCAGATTAATTAATAATCACTATACCTAAAAGGTCGTCAACAAGCAAATAGCAGCATGAAACTCACAGCCTTCTTTGCTTGTTTCCTGCAGTTGCAGAGAATAAGGACCAAGTATTTCAGCCTTCCTCCGTGGTGTCTTCAGAGGGAGCTGTGGCGGAAATCTCCTGCAATCACTCCATATCAACTGCTTATAACTTCTTCTGGTACCTTCACTTCCCTGGACTTGCACCAAGACTCCTTGTACAGGGCTCGAGGCCTTCTCAGCAGGGGTGCTACCACATGACATATGAGCGATTCTCCTCTTCACTGCTCATCCTCCAGGTGCAGGTGGCAGATGCTGCCACTTACTACTGTGCTCTGCAGGACACAGAGGCACAGAACCTATGAGGAGCTGAACAGAAACAGGGAGATCACAGCCTTCGAAGGAGGCAGACTAGAGAGGAGTAGTAACTGCTTCTCCCCCTAATTTAGTGTTCCCAAGCTTTTCCACTTGGTACCACTATCAGAAAAATTTTGAGTCCAGACTCTCTATATCATGAAGCTCTCAGTTCATTGGTGATAAGGAGAGGAAAATCCACAGGAGAGTAAAATTTCCCTCACTCTCAAATCCTTGGAGTCCATATGTCTGTAGAGATTCCTGTCTCTAGTGTGCACTTTGAACAGTTCCCATTGGCCTATGTTTCTCTAGAAATATAATTCCTAGAATGTATCAACACACCTGAGATATAGCTTGAGCTCGTACTAAACTACATGGAAACAATGAGAAACCTGATGTGGGTGAGGGAAAGTATTAGACCCTGAGAAACTAAAAAAATATCTTGAGTCCACTGAGTTGAGAGGGCCATTGAGTTATGGTCCCTTTTATTCGGAGTTAGGAGAGCAGAAGGTCAAATCATGGGTTTTCCCCATTTTGTTGAGAATTCCACAATTTATATAAAAAAAAAATGTGGTTTTTTTAGTTGGATTTTATTCTTTGTTAAAGTTTCACAGAAAAAGCACTGATTTTCCTCCTTGCTCCAGCAACTTTATTTTGTGTTGATATTTTCTCCCCTGCATCTAAAATGAATACAATCACATTTCAGAGTCTGATGTTCAGAAAGGGCTTTCTTATTAATTTATATGAGTCATTCCTGTTGTCTTCTGGGAAATCAGTAACATTTACAGAGTTCTGATGTTTATAAATCGTTTCTTGAGAAAGGCAGTAGGCACTCTGGGAGAAATACCTGGAGTCTCAGACTGAGCCCCCTTTGGTATCCTGGTGTTGTAATGTGCATGTCTCAATGGTCATCAAATAAGAAGGAGTGAAGAGAGGTACCTTTTGGAGGCAGGAACCCTGGAGGATGGCAGAGACCTCCACCTGCAGCGTTTGGGGAACGTTCCCCATTAACTCACATGTCTCGCATAAGACAGGTCTCCAAATAGACATCACTACACCTAGCTTACAATGGTTTGGGGAAAGAGTTCATGTCTATTTACTGTGAATTTGAAGGTTCTTTCTATAGAAATTGGAGAGTTGGGCAGAATAGTCAGAATGTGGTCCAGATGGGGAGTAAACTGGTAAATTGATAAGGAAAAACATGACGTTTTCATCAGAGTATGTGCACATAAATCTGTAATGACATAGAAATGAGGAGGAGGCGCTAGAGAAGGTGGATGATCTTTGGGTGTTATCAGTGGTTTTGAAGGAATTATCTAGGGGCTGTTTCAGTTACGTGGAGCATACTTGTGGGATCAGCATTTCCTATACACTCGAGTGACAAGATGACATGTAAAGTTCTGCTTGGCCCATTGAAGTCTATATTATATAATTTTATTATGACAATGGGGGAACTTTCCAATATTGAAAGGTTTTCTAAAAGCAATGATAAAAATTGATATTCTCAGTGTAATTTAGATGAAAGATTACATTTGATGTCAGAAAAGTAGGGGTTAAAACCTGTTTCTATTTCTTTAGGGGTGATGAATAAATAATTTAAATTTCTTAAACTCTAATGTTCTTACATTTAAAATGCGGAATATTAGGAAGAATAAGTATGACAAGGAATGCAAATGGCTTAACATTATACTCCCAGTAGTCAATTGATGAATAATTTCTCATTAATGTCATGAATTAAAGCACTTAAGCAGAATAGCTATTGAGGGTGTGTTGTTCAATTTTGAAAGCTCAATCAAGACCTTAGAAATCCATGGGGTGTGCAGGATATTGTGTGCAGGTCCCTGAATCCTTTCCTACCTATGTAGCAGTTAAGGAGCATTTCCTTAACCGGAAGCTAGTGTGAAGACTAAGGTTTTCTACCTTTCAAGACTGAGAGCGTTAAGGCTTCTCCATCAGTCTTGCCATTGCAAGTGAGTGCCCATGAGTTCTAACTATAAGGTAAATTTGCATAAAACTTCCCTCCTTGTAACACTGAGCACACTTGATTAATAAATACGGTCACTTCCTCCCACAGCACCCCTTGAGGGGAACCACTAAACAATCAGACATATTTCTAATGGAGGAGTAAAGATCTAAGCCTCCTAAAGAGTTGGTTCATTTAAGGCTCCTGGGATTAATTATTAAATGGCTGGAGGCTGACAATATTTGATCCATTTGCACTTCTAGGCATAATTTGTGTGTAGTCTGTACTGTGTCTGTGGTGAATAGAAAAAGTAGAGACTGGACAATTACCTGGAAAATTAAATTAAGGCACTACTAAAGTCTATATTGTTTTATTTGTCTTATTTATCCTTCCACATTGATCAGAATGCAGTGTGGATGTGCCCATACATGTATTTAGGACACACATACATCTTTGCCTGAGTGGCCGAGCTGCTATAAACCCCAGTGTCAGGGTTTTCATGTTCTGTTTTCGTCTCCAGGTCTATTCTCCAGCCTGCTTTATGCCCAGCAGGCTGACTTCTATGCACTGCATCGAGGGTCTTCCTATCCTCTTGCTTCTCATTAGGTTGGGAGGCATCGGAAGGAGAGCGTGGTCAGGATATTTCTCTTCTAAGTTCCTTCCTTTCCTGTATGGAAATCCACAGGTCCTGTCTGGGTCTTCTCCCTGAGTTACAGGTCCTCCAGCTGGGTAAATTCTTCCTCCTCTGTCTCTTCAGGACCAGGACTGCTGAAATCATCTGGCTGTTACTAGCCCCAGGGTGCTTCACCCACTCCTGGTGTTTCCCTGGATTCTGCGGATTCTGCTCACACATCTAAAAATATTCCTCTCGTTAAACTTTTTTCCAATCATCCTCCTGAGGTGATTGCCAGGACCCTCAAAGATACGCTACCGCTCATCTTAGGCTCTAGGTGGAGAGAAGAAATTTATTACATGTTCCCATTGACCACAGGCCTCTTTGGGACTTGAAGGTTATTGTTTAACGGTAATGCACATATTCCATATTAAGACATTTATCATAGGTTGAAGGTTTCAACGATTCACATAAGGGATGTTTAGCAGAGCTTTCAGAAAGAGCTAATTTCCAATTCTTTTTCTAGTTCCAAGCAAAGAGATTTTCTACCCCTTTGTAAAATATTTGGTATATTTGGATATTGTTTAAAGAAAAATAAGGGAAATGAATGAGCAATGTCTTTATACTGAAACCTGTTTCCTTTAAATCGAATCTATTAAATATTTACTGTGCTGAGGTTGTGGTATTTTTTGTACAAATCTTTAGCCTGTCCTCCCCTTAAGTTGAGTCGTTTATTATCGTTATCATAACTTGAGTTTAGTTAACCTTCAGTTTTTGCACCTTATGCATATTATTTGATCTGATCTGTCTTAAGTAGCCTCTCCAAGTGGAAAATCTGTATTTCATAACTCCAGAATAGAGGTTTTTTTTTTTTTCTCCTCTTTATGATCTACTGTTTACTAGGACCAATGTGGCAGGAAGTGTACATAATACCATGCCTTTCTTTTCTTTTTCTAAAAGTGTTTCAAGAGAAGGTTCAAACTTATTTTTATATGAATCTTTAACTAGAGATCATTAAGGAGAGGATCCCCAATAGAGACAAACCTGAGTTATCTTTTGGTCAAAAGGTTTATACAGAAGTTATGTCTGAATTCTTTCTAAAGAGAATAACAAGGTTCTCATTCTGCCTTATCGTTTCTCTTCTCTTGCTTCATTCTTTTTAATATTTTGACTTCCTTATCTTTCTTTTTTATTTTTATTTTCCCTTTCACTCAAAGCTACACTTTCCCTTCTTCTTTCTATTTATTTTTCCACTTTATTAAAATCTTTTTATTTCCCTAATTCTACCTCTATAGTATCTTAAGAGCATAAATCATTTAAAGCTTGATCCACTGAGCATTCATTTTTCCACTTTGATTCACAAACGCTTGTGTCTTCTCCTAGAAGATCCAATTCCCCCTCTGTTCCTTGAGCACAGTGTAAACGTCCAGAGTCTGGTCCTGTGGTAAGACCTGAATGCACAGGACCTGTGGTTACTTGACAGTAGTCAGCCAGTCAGCCAGTGGGTTCTGCGGGCAGGCACTAGGGGGTGCTCCAGTGTGAGGATTCCTCTGGGAGCAAAACGGGGACCAGTCTTGCTCCCCATAGAAGTCTGAGGAGCCTGAACCAAGAGCTTGCTCAAGAGAGAGAAGGTGTAGGTGCCACGAAGGGTCCCTGAAGAAAGGTCATTTCTAAAAACACAGTGCTGACACAGGGTTGCTGGGCCCTGATCGAGAGCCAGTGTCTGGGGTGGGGCCATATGTCCAGCTGAGGTGAGCTGAAAAGGTGCCTCCAGCAGCTGAGCTTAAGCCATGGCCTCTGCATGCATCTCCACACTTTGGATTCTCTTCTCACTGAGTGAGTATATTCCCTTCCCATTTTCCACTTGTACTATCCACTGACCTTCTTCTCAGCTGTTCTACTGATGCAGTGTGGATTACTTTACAGGTGGACTGAGAGCAGAGTCGGTGAGTCAGCTGGATGATCAGGTCACTGTCACCGAAGGGGATCCACTGACTGTGAAATGCACCTATCCGACTTCTGGGGTCCGTTTTCTGTTTTGGTATGTCCAGTATCCCAACCAAGGACTCCAGTTTCTTCTGAAATACTTCCCGGGGGACAACCTGGTCAAAGGCAGCTTTGGGTTTGTGGCTGAATTTAATACAAGCCAAATGTCTTTCCACCTGAAGAAACCGTCTGCCCTTGGGAGTGACTCTGCTGTGTACTTCTGTGCTGGGAGAGACACAGTGGTGGGCTGCTGGGAGAGCTGAACACAAACCCCCAAGTACAGTAAAAACCATTTTCCTGAAGACTTTGTGTCCCTCCACAAGAGGCAGGTGTGGTCCCAAGTTCTGTCACTTATAACTCAATTACAATGTAAAGTCACAGGACTTGTTCATTCAAGAAATATTTATTGAATTCTTAGATGCTAGGTACTGATCATAAAGAGGTGAAAAAAGTTATCCTTGATCCTCATGTACCAGGTGTGATCCCACACATTTATGACCCATCTCATTCTCACAACTATTACCAGGAACTTCACTTTACTGATGAAGGAATGAAGGCACTGGGCATTTAAGTATCTCACTCAAGTCACAAAACTCGTAAAACAGCAAATTGAAATACAAGCTGTCTGCCTCTGGAGTTGGTTGTCACCACCCCACTTCTCTGCTAACCTGTAGGCTCCTTGAAGCTTGAGACTGATTTCAGCAGTTTTGTAGCCATGATTTCCAAATCGGTCACTGTCAAAAAAATTGTTGGTGGTAGGAATAAATAGTAACAAACAGATCAGTTTGGTAAATGCTTGTGTAGAGGTAACTTAGCTGTGAAGGAAGGTGAGGGAGAGTGAAAGAGAGAGAGGGAGGGAGAGCGGGAGGGGAGTTAAAGAGAGAAAGAGAGAAAGAGAGAGAGAGAGAATGAATAATGGGAGCAGAAATCAAATCAAGGGAGGCTTTAAATATTTCCTTTAAACATGTCGGCTCCTTATAGGTCCTAGACTTGCATCTTATGTACACCCATGACCGGGACTGGACTTGATCTCTCTGTCTCTCTCTGTCTTTCCTTCCCTTCTCTCTTCAGTTTAGAATATTCTGGGAGGGGTTCTGGTTGATTCCTGGGAGTCAGTTGCTAACTGGACTAACTGGTGGCTGTGGGAGTCAGCTGGTAGGATTAGCTCTGCTTGGCTTGCACATTTGGCAAGTTAATGGGGATGATTCTACACAAAGTTAGCAGCTCCATTTGGGTTTAAAAAGCATGCCCCCAAAGAAATAAAGTTGTACTTAGGTACCTACATTTGTTTGTTTTTTCGAAACGGAGAGCCAATAGTAGGAAAACCATGTATTGAAAAATGTACTCTTCGCAGATAAGTGCAAGTTGCAGAGAACCTTCTGTGTTGATTGCCACTTCAGAAACTTAACATTTAAATATACTTCCCAAGGTCCAAACATGCAAAAGGGGTGGAAAACAAAAATGTACTCTTGCCCCATAAAATTGAAATACTACATTTATAGTACGATAAATTGCCATATATACCCAGATACATTTTTATGTTTATTTATTTTTCAATTACAGTTGACATTTAATATTATAGAAGTTTCAGGCATATAGCTTAGCGATTAGACATTTATGTGACTTATGAAGTGATCCCCTGATTAATCTAGTACCCTTTTGACACCATACATAGTTATTACAATATTGTTGACTATATTCCCTATGCTGTACTTTACATTGTCGTGACTATTTTGTAACAACCAATGTGTACCTCTTAATCCTTTCACTTTTTTCACTCAGCCCCCTGAGCCCTCTCCCATCTCCAGCTATCAGTTTTTTCTCTACACCTATGAATGTGTTTCTGTTTTGTTTGTGAGTTATTTTGTTTTTTTAGATTCCACATGTAAGTGAAATCATATGGTATTTGTCATTCTCTGTCTGACTTATTTCACTTGGCATAATATCCTCCAGGTTCATTCATGTTGTCATAAACAATAAGATTTCATTCTTTTTATGGTCAAGTGATATTCCATTGTATGTATGTATCACTTCTTCTTTATTCAATTGAACGTTGTTGGGCACTTCAGTTGCTTCCAATCTTGGCTACTGTAAATAACACTGCAATGAACACACGAGTGCATATTTCTTTTCCAATCAGTGTTTTGGATTTCTTGGTATATACACCCAGAAGTGGAATTGCTGGGTCATAAGGTAATTGTATTTTTAATGTTTTGAAAAAACTCTATACTGTTTTCCATACTGGCTGCAACAATTTGCAGTCCCACAATCAGTGCATGAGGGCTCCCTTTCTCCACATCCTCACCAACACTTTTCATTTTTTGATTTATTGATGATAGCCATTCTGACAGATGTGAGGTGATATTTCATTGTGATTTTAATTTGCATTTTTCTGATAATTACTGATGCTGAGCATCTTTTCATGTGCTCGATGCAGCAGCACATGTACTAAAATTAGAATGAGACAGAGAAGATTAGCATGGCCCCTGCGCAAGGGTGACACGCCGCAGTCCATTGGTGGAGGTTAGAGCAAGTGAGTCCATCTGTGGTCAACTCTCCTCATGGGACCTTTAAGAGAGTCCTTTAAGCAGCCCTCCATCTTCCAGGGACAGAAAGCTAGGTGATTTTCACAGCCCGATGTTGTGTGGACATCCTTTCCCAGCTCTCGTGGTCCTGACTAGGAATCTAGTGTGGGGTTAGGACATGCTGCATCCTTACGGGGGACCACAGCATCCAAGATATTCCTCTAGATTCTTAACTGCCACACCTAAGTGGATGACCAGCCCTCCTACCAGTCTTGACATGGCTGCTTCTTGAATTTTGAGATCTAAGAGTTCTGTTCACCTAGTGTTCAGGTGGTTCTCCAGGGTGATTGTTTAACGGAAAGAGGCGAGCACAGCATTGATTTACTCTGTCATCTTGCCCAGAAGTCTGGGGGAGGTCATTCTTTAAGCCTTCGGTACAATTCACCATTGAAGCCATCTGACCCAGACCTTTTATTTCTGAGGTTTTTTTTTAATTACTGATTTGATCTTTTTATTTGTTATAAGTCTATCCATATTTCCTATTTCATCTTGAGTGAGTTATGGTAGTTTCTGTCTTTCTAGGAATTTGTCCATCAGATCTAGGTTGTCCAGTTTGCTGGCATATAATTGTTCATAATAGTCCCTTTGTAATCCTTTCGATTTCTGTAAGGTTGGTAGTAACGCTCCCAGTCCTGACTATAATAATTTTAGTTTTCTCTCTTCTTTTTTTGGCCAGTAGCTAATAGTTGGTCACTTTTGTTGACCTTTTAGAAGAACTGACTTTTCATTTCATTTGCTATTCTGTATTTCTTTATAGTCTCTATTTCATTTATTTCTTGTGCTCTGATCTTTATTTCCTTACATAATCTTGTTTTGAGTTTAGCTTGCTCTCCTTTCCTAGTTTCTTATGGTGAAAAGTCAAATGATTGATTTGAGATTTTTCTCTTTTTATTAGATATGTATTTACAGCTATAAATTTTTTCTATACACTGCATTAGTTGCATCTCATAAGTTGTTTTGTAGGATCTTGCTGTGTTTTTGTTTTCATTCATGTTAAATTATTCTCTATTTTCCCTTGTGATTCCTCTTTGACTCACTGTTTAATTTAGGACTATGTTGTTTAAGTTCCACAAATTTGTGAATGTGTCAAATTTCCTTCTTTAATTGATGACTAGTATCATTCCTTCATGGTAGGAGAAGACTGTTTGTATGGTTTCAATCCATGAAAATGGATTAAGTTTTTGGCTCTTTTGAAATAATTTCATCTTCTTATTGATATTCTCTATTTGGTGTGGCAAAATTCTTACACTAGCCTTTATTTCTTTATACATGGCTTTCTTAGTTCTTTGAACATATTTAAAACACTTGATTTGAAGTCTTTGTCTTGTACGTATAATTTGTAGCTTCTTCAATCTCTTTGTTTTTTTTTTTTTTTTCTTGACTCTCTTTTCCTCTGTATGGAGCATTGCTTCTTGTTTTGTTTCATGTATTATTATTATTATTATTTGGTGGTGTTGTTTCGAAAACTCAATGGTTTAAATAATAAAATATAACAACACTGGCAAGCACATCTCTGTCATTTTGAGGTTGGCTGTTTTTTGTAGTGTTAGCTGTCAGTGTGTTTAGTGACTTTCCTGAATTAATTTTGGAAGCCTGTAGTTTTGTCATGTGGCTACTGGAATTTCTGCTTGATGAGTTCTGTGATCCGCAAGTTATCGGTCAGAAATTTTCTTAGACACCTGGAATCAATAGGCCTCCTACCCATTGTGCCTTGAGTTTTATGTGCACATCTGAACACTCCTTCAATATTTAGCCATGAAGTCTACAACTCTGCCTTAGCCTTCACTCTCATCTCTCACAACTTCCAGGTAACCCGTAAGTGAAGGTGGGGGGCCTTCTTAGGCAGGCAGATCATTTAAATGGAGAATGTTGGAAAAGAAAACATAAGTGGCTCTATTTCACTTATAGTCAGAGTAATACAAATTAAAACGAGACTGCACACTCAGCATATTACTAAAATTTAAGCACTTTCATATTTTTTCTAATACCAAATGTTGAGGATTTGGAGGGAATGGAATGTTCATACAGTACCGGTAGAAGTGTATATGACTGTCGCTACTTTGAATGTTTAATTAAAAATAAAGTATTATATATACTATGAATGGATGATCCTTGGTAAATATATACCGCAAAGAATTGTCAAATAATTAATAAGGGGAAATATAAGAATATGGCCATTGCTGTGTTGGTGGGGTTATGAGTCCACCACTAGGGGACTGAAAGTAAATGTAGAGGAAGCACATGCTAAAATATTTTGCAGTAGTTAGAAACTTTGAACCTGATATACATAACCAGTAATCTAAAACGAGTTTTAAGTTACCTACAGCTATATACCACTTGGCTTCAGAAAGAAGTGGCTTGCACACTTAATCAGCTTATTTGTATTATTGTATTCCATTTGTGATTCCTTTTATGTTTCAGTTGTCAGAAATTTCAGAGCTCAAAATAATCACAGTTACTATATTAGTCCTTCCACTAAAAAAATCTGTACTGATTTGTTTTGATGTTTTCCATCCTAATTTTACCAGCGTGTTGGAAGTTTGTATTTTATTTGGAAGGTTTTGGTGTCACACTTCTAAATAAAAGGTTCCGTTGGATTTAAACAATCATCTTATCATAATTAAAGAATATCCCAGGAAAAAAAGAGAAAAGATGAGGGAAAAAGCTAATTTCTCTTGACCTGTAAGACTATTAAAAAAATGAAAAGATGAGGGAAATGAATCAAGCAATCATCTTAAAATGAGAAAGAGAAATAAATTTAACTCCATGGAAGTATGTGTTCAAATAACCACTGAATGAAGAACATCGTTCCGTAACCAGAAGGCTTTCCAAGAAGGCAGTTATTTCCTCTCGATCGTCTTCACATCCCTATGTGAACTGAATAAGAGAGGAATTTGAACAAAAGCAAAGAGCATCAAACCTCTTCAAGCTGTGGGAAGCTGAAGATGTCTCAGAGGAGGCTGGGGAAATAATTTTGCGTCAGTTCTCATGTGGTCCACTAGGTGGTGCACATACAAGCTCCTTTATGTATAAACTTAGAATTGCCACAAACCTGTTTAGTTCTTTTTCAGATAAAATCCCATGAAAACCTGTATAAAGCAATCAAAGAGAGAGGGAGAACTACTAAGCCCTGCATTAATAAAGAGGGGACAGAGTCAGGCTACGAAATGTTGATAGGTACCATCCAAAGAGATCATCTCCAAATGCAACTTTTGGGTCTTCCTTGACCCAGCTTCTTGTGTTTACAGAAAAGTATAACTGCGATTTTTTTTTTTTTCTGCTTATACCAGAGACAACCTTGGATATAAGGAGTCAAATTTTGATGAATATGTTTACAGAGTAATTTTAGTGCCTTAATGAAACTAAACCATCTCTCTTCTAGTGCAGTTACTAAATTTCATGATCATTATTTCTCACGTTAGCATTTCATTATTATCATATATGATAAATTCAGCATATTTTTGTGTGAATATATCACTTTAATATGAATAATGTAGCAGTCTCCCATCAATTACGTGACTTCTTCTGATGACAGTAGAGATGGAAACTTCTCCAGTGATTAAATTTGCACAAGTGCAGTGACCTCTGAAAGGCTACATCCTTGTAAGACTACTTTCTCAGAACAAAGGACTTGAAGCATTAAGCAGCCTCACAACTGCAGTCATCTTTCTATAGTGCAGATTCTGGCTGATGATGTCATTGACAAAAGGAAAAAAAATAAAAGGAAGCAAAACGGGGCCTTAAGTGAGCTTCCTGGTGAGCATCACACTTACAGCTGAGGCCTGAGACCAGCTGTGGTATGGCTATGGCTTTGCAGAGCAGTCTGGAGGCAGTGTGGTTCGGGCTTCTCCTCAGCTCCCTCTGGAAGGGTAAGTAGGCTCTTTCTTGTATTAAAAAAGCGTATGCCGTTATCTTACAGTTTGGATTAATTTTAAAAAAGCCAGATTAATTAATAATCACTATACCTAAAAGGTCATCAACAAGCAAATAGCAGCATGAAACTCACAGCCTTCTTTGTTTGTTTCCTGCAGTTGCAGAGAATAAGGACCAAGTATTTCAGCCTTCCTCTGTGGTGTCTTCAGAGGAAGCTGTGGCAGAAATCTCCTGTAATCACTCCATATCCAATGCTTATGAGTTCTTCTGGTACCTTCACTTCCCTGGACTTGCACCAAGACTCCTTGTAAGGGGCTCGAGGCCTTCTCAGCAGGGGCGCTACCACATGACATATGAGCGATTCTCCTCTTCACTGCTCATCCTCCAGGTGCAGGTGGCAGATGCTGCCACTTACTACTGTGCTCTGCAGGACACAGAGGCACAGAACCCATGAGGAGCTGAACAGAAACAGGGAGATCACAGCCTTCGCAGGAGGCAGACTAGAGAGGAGTAGTAACTGCTTCTCCCCCTAATTTAGTGTTCCCAAGCTTTTCCACTTGGCTCTAGTGTCAGAAAAATTTGGAGTCAGAATCTATATCATGAACCTCTCAGTTCTTCAGTGACAAGGAGAGGAGAATCTACAGGAGAATCAAATCCCCCTCACTCTCAAGTCTTTGGAGTCTATATTTCTGTAGCGGGTCCCATGTCTAGTGTGCACTTTGAACAGTTCCCATTGTTATGTTTCTCTAGAAATATAATTCCTAGAATGTAACAACACATCTGAGATGGTCTCGTCCTCGTACTAAACTATAAGGAAACAATGAGAAAACTGGGTGTGTGTGAGGGAAGTATTAGACCCTGAGAAACAAAACAATCTCTTCAGTCCACTGAGATAAGAGGGCCATTGATTTATGGTCCCTTTTTTTCAGAGTTAGGAGAGCAGAGGTCAAATCATGGGTTTTCCCCATTTTGTTGAGAATTCCACAATTTATATGAAAAAAACCCTGTTTTTTAGGTGGATCTTATTTTATTTTTTAATTTCATACAAAAAGCACCGATTTTCCTCCTTGCTCTGACAACTTTATTTTGTGTTTATTTTTTTCTCCTGCATCTAAAATAAATGCAATCTACAGTTAGAGTCTGATGTTCAGAAAGGGCTTTCTTAATAGTTTACATGAGTCATTCCTGTTGTCTTCTGGGAAATCAGTAACATTTACAGAGTTCTGATGTTTATAAATGGTGTCTTGAGAAAGGCAGTAGGCACTCTGGGAGAAATACCTGGAGTCTCAGATTGAGCCCCCTTTGGTGCCCTGGTGTTGTGATGTGCATGTCTCAATGGTCGTCAAATAAGAAGAAGTGAAGACAGGAACCCTGGAGGATGGCAGAGACCTCCACCTGCAGCATTTGGGGAACGTTCCCCATTAACTCACATGTCTTGCATAAGACAGGTCTCCAAATAGACATCACTACACCTAGCTTACAATGGTTTGGGGAAAGAGTTCATGTGTATTTACTGTGAACTTCAAGGTTCTTTCTATAGAAATTGGAGATTTGGGCAGAACAGTCAGAATGTGGTCCAGATGGGGAGTAAATTGTTAAATTGATAAGGAAAAACGTGACGTTTTCATCAGAGTATATGCACATAAATCTGTAAGGGCATAGAAATGAGGAGGAGGTGCTAGAGAAGGTGGATGATCATTATGTGTTATCAGTGGTTTTGAAGGAATTATCTAGGCGCTGTTTCAGTTACGTGGCGCATACTTGTGGGGTCAGCATTTCCTATGTACTCGAGTGACAAGATGACCTGTAAAGTTCTGCTTGGCCCATTGAAGTCTATATTATACAATTTTATTATGACAATGGGGGTACTTTCCAATATTGAAAGGTTTTCTAAAAGCAATGATGAAAATTGATATTCTCAGTGTAATTTAGTGGAAAGAATGCCTTTGATTTCAGAAAAATGTGGGTTAAAACCTTTGTTCTATTTCTTTAGGAGTGACTTGAGTAAATTACCTACATTTCTTAAACTTTTAAAATGCGGAATATTAGGAAGAATAAGTATGAGAAGGAATGCAAATGGCTTAACATTATACTCCCAGTAGTCAATTGATGAATAATTCCTCATTAATGTCATGAATCAAAGCACTTAAGCAGAATAGCTATTGAGGATATGTTGTTCAATTTTGAAAGCTCAATCAAGACCTTAGAAATCCATGGGGTGTGCAGGATATTGTGTGCAGGTCCCTGAATCCTTTCCTACCTATGTAGCAGTTAAGGAGCATTTCCTTAACCGGAAGCTGGTGTGAAGACTAAGGTTTTCTACCTTTCAAGACTGGGAGAGTTAAGGATTCTTCATCAGTCCTGCCATTGCAAGTGAGTGCCCATAAGTTCTAAGTATAAGGTAAATTTGCATAGCATAAAACTTCCCTCCTTGTAACACTGAGCACACTTGATTAATAAATACGGTCACTTCCTCCCACAGCACCCTTTGAGGGGAACCACTAAACAATCAGACATATTTCTCATGGAGGAGTAAAGATCTAAGCCTCCTAAAGAGTTGGTTCATTTATGGCTCCTGGGATTAATTATTAAATGGCTGGAGGCTGACAATATTTGATCCACTTACACTTCTAGGCATAATTTGTGTGTAGTCTGTACTGTTTCTGTGGTGAATAGAAGTAGAGACTGGACAATTACCTGGAAAATTAAATTAAGGCACTACTAAAGTCTATATTGTTTTATTTGTCTTATTTATCCTTCCACATTGATTAAAATGCAGTATGGATGTGCCCATACATGTATTTAGGACACACATACATCTTTGCCTGAGTGGCCGGGCTGCTATAAACCCCAGTGTCAGTGTTTTCATGTTCTGTTTTCGTCTCCAGGTCTATTCTCCAGCCTGCTCTATGCCCAGCAGGCTGACTTCTATGCACTGCATCCAGGGTCTTCCTATCCTCTTGCTTCTCGCTGGGTTTGGAGGCATTGGCAGGAGAGCGTGGTCAGGATATTTCTCTTGTAAGTTCCTTCCTTTCCTGTGTGGAAATCCACAGGTCCTGTCTGGGTCTTCTCCCTGAGTTACAGGTCCCCCTGCTGGGTAAATTCTTCCTCCTCTGTCTCTTCAGGCCCAGGACTGCTGAAATCATCTGGCTGTTGCTAGCCCCAGTGTGCTTCACCCACTCCTGGTGTTTCCCTGGATTCTGCTCACACATCTAAAAATATTCCTTTCGTTAAACTTTTTTCCAATCATCCTCCTGAGGTGATTGCCAGGACCCTCAAAGATACTCTAACACTCATCTTAGGCTCTAGGTGGAGAGAAGAAATTTATTACATGTTCCCATTGATCACAGGCCTCTTTGGGACTTGAAGGTTATTGTTTAAAGACAATTTACATATTCCAAGGATTCTGTAAATCTTTGGAATATGTAAATTAGGATTATTTGTTCCAATTCTGTGAAAATGCCATTGGTATTTTGATAGAGATTGCATTGAGTCTGCAGATTTTTTGGGTAGTATGGACATTTTAACAATGTTAATCCTTGCTACCCATAAGCACGGTGTACGCTTCCGTATATTTGTATGTTCTTCCATTTCTTTCTTCAGTGTCTCATAATTTTCCAAGTACAGGTCTTTTTACCTTCTTGGTTAAATTTATTCCTAGGTGGTTTTTTGTTTTGTTTTGTTTTTTTGATGCAATTGTAAATGGGATTGGTTTCTTAATTTCACTTTCTGATAGTTCAGTATTGGTGTATAGGAATGCAACCGACTTCTGAATATTAATTTTGTATCTTGCTACTTTATTGAATACATTGATCAGTTCTAATAGTTTGTTGGTACACTCTTTAAAGTTCTCTATATACAGCATCATGTCATCTGCAAATAACGACACGTTTACTTCTTTCTTTCCAATTTGGATGCCTTTTATTCCTTTTCTTGTCTGGTCGTTGTGGCTAGGACTTCCAATACTAAGTGAAATAAAAGTGGTGAAAGTGGACATTTTTTTCTTGTCCCTAACCTTACGAAAAACACTTTTATCTTTTCCCTGTTACTGTGATGTTAGATGTGGGTTTGTCATATATGGCCTTTATTATTTTGAAATATGTTCTCTCCATTCCTACTTTGCTGAGAGTTTTTATCATAAACAATGCTGGATGTTGTCAAATCCTTTTTCTGCATCTATATGATCATGCATTGATGTGATCCTGTGATTTTTTAAACTTCATTTTGTTTATGTGGTGTATCGCGTTAAGGATATTGAAACAGCTTTGCTTCTCAGGAATAAATCTGATTCGATCATGGTGTTTGACCCTTTTAATGTATTGCTGAATTCCGTTTGCTAGTATTTTGTTGAGGATTTTTGCATCTATGTTCATCGGGGATATTGGCCTATAATTCTTTTTGTAATATCTTTGTCTGGTTTTGGAATTAGATAATGCTGGCCTCATAAAATGAGTTTGGGAGCCTTCCCTCCTCTTCCATTTTTTGGACTAGTTGGAGGAGGATAGGTGTAAATTCTTGGAGTGTTTGGTAAAATTCAACTGTGAAGTCATCTGGTTCAGGACTTTTGTTTCTTGGGAATTTTTGATTATTGATTTGATTTCGTTTCTAGTTATCAGTCTGTTCAGATTTTTTGTTTCTTCTTGATTCAGTCTTTGCAAGATTGTATATTTGTGGGATTTATTTATTTCTTCCAGGTTGTCCAATCTGTTGGCATATAATTGTTCATAGCATATTCTTGTAATCCTTGGTGCCACTTGTCACTTCTCCTCTTTCATTTTTGATTTCATTTATTTGAGTTCTCTCTCTTTGTTTCTTGATGATCCTGGTTAAAGGTTTATCAATTTTATTTTATTTTATTTTTCTCCCCTTTCTTCCGCCTCCCCCCCCACTCCGGTTCAAGCCATTGTTTCTCCGTCTAGTTGTGTAGGACACGGTTCTCTGGCCCGTGCTGGTGTTATTATGAGTTTGTGCTCCATCTCCCCCCTCCCACCCTGGCTGTGGCAGATGGTCGCCAGTCATTGGCTGGCCTCTCACAGCAGCTCACAAAGTTCTTGCCAGCCGCAGGCCAGTCATTCTGGCTGCCGGCCACTCAAGTGGCCTTCCGCCACTCAAGCTGGCCATCGGCCACTCACGCTGGCCATCGGCCGATCCTGGCAGCACACAGCAGCCTGCGACAGTACACAGCAGCCCACGCCAACTTTAAGCAGCTCAGGGCATCCTAACTCCAGGGAGAGCTGTTGTTCACAATCTTAGCTGTAGAGGGTGGAGCTCACTGGCCCATCTGAGAATCGAACCTGCAACCTTGGCGTTAGGACCGTGGTGCTCCAACCACCTGAGCCACTGGGTTGGCACTATTAATTTTATTTATATTTTCAAAGAACCATCTGTTGGTTGCATTAATTTTTTTGTATTGTATTTTTAGAGTCCGTTTTGTTTAATTTCACTCTGATGTTTATTATTTTATTCCTTTTAACACTTAGGTTTTGATTGTTTTTCTTTTCCAGTCCTTTAGTGTAAGTGTAGATTGTATATTTCAAGGTTTTGGTTGTAGAGGTAGGCCTTTATTGCTATGAATTTCCCTCTTAGAACAGCTTTGGCTGTGTCTCACAGGTTTGGGATCTGTGCGTTTTCGTTATCATTTGTCTCTAGGTATCATTTAATTTCTCTCTTGATCTCTTTGCTAACCTGTTCTTTGGTTAGTAGCATGTTATTTAGCCTCCATATGTTAGTGTGTTTTTCACTTTCCTTATTGTAATTGACTTCTTGTTTCATACCATTGTAAAAGGAGAAGATACTTGCTCTCGTTTCAGTCTTTTTAAATTTATTGAGCCTTGTTTTGTGGCCTATGATGTAGTCTATTCTGGGCACTGTTTCATGTGCACTTGGAAAGAATATGTATTCTACTGCTTTGGGGTAAAATGTTCTAAGACTATCAATTAAATACATCTGGTTTACTGTGTCTTTTAAGGCCTCTGTTTCCTTGTTCTTTTTTATTTCCAGATGATGTGTCCATTTATTTCAATGGGGAGTTAATGCCCCCTTGTATTACTGTCAACCTGTCCCTTTATTTTTGTCAATATTAGCTTTATATAGTTAGGTGCTTCTACATTGGGTACTGAAATGTTTATAAGGGTTATATCCTCTTATTGGATAGATCCTTTTATCATTATGCAACGCCCCGCTTTGTCTGCTGATCTACCCTTTTTTTAAAGTCTATTTTGTCTGGTATAAGTGTTGCTGCTCCAGTTTATTTTTTTCATATCCTTTTGCATCTTTTTCCATCCCTTTACTTCCAGTTGTGCGTGTCTTTTGATCTGAAGTCAGTCTTTTGTCCGTAGCTTAGATATAGGTTTTGTTTTCTTATCCATTCAGCCACCCTATATCTTTTGATTGGAGCACTTAATCCATTTTTATTTATAGTAATTATTTATAGGTAAGTAGTTATTACTATTTTATTATTCATATTTTTGATTCCTCTTCTTCTTCTTCTCCTTCTTCTTCTTCTTCTTCTTCTTCTTCTTCTTCTTCTTCTTCTTCTTCTTCTTCTTCTTCTTCTTCTTCTTCTTCTCTGTCTCATTCTTCTTGTTCTCATCCTCTTCCTCCTCCTTCTCATTTCTGTTTTCCTACTACTACTTCTTCTCCTTCTCCAAGAAATCCCTGTGACATTTCTTGTAATACTGGTTTGGTGTTGATGCACTCATTTAGCCTTTTCTTGTCTGGGAAACTCTTTATCTGTTCTTCAATTCTAAATGTGAACCTTGCTGGGTAGAGTAATGGTGGTTGGAGACCACTGCGATTTATCACTTTGAATATTTCATGCCAATCCCTTGTGGCCTGCAAAGTTTCTGTTTAGAAATTAGCTGACAGTCTTGTGGGAGTTCCTTTGTGTAACTAACTGCTTTTCTCTTGCTCCTTTTACAACTCTCTTTGTTTTTAACATTTGACTTTTTAATATGATGTGCCTTGGTGTGGGCTACTTTGGGTTCACCTTGTTTGGGATCTCTGTTCTTCCTGGCCTTGTATGTCTATTTCCTTTGCCAGGTTAGGTAAGTTTTTAGTCATTATATCTTAAAACGAGTTTTCAATTCCTTTCTCTCTCTTTTCTCCTTCTGGTTTCCCACTGATGAGAATGTTAGTAACTTGCTGTTGTCCCATAGTCCCCTTAAACTATCCTCATTTTTTAAAATTCTTTTTTCATTTTTCTGTTCCAATTGGATGTTTTCTGCTGCCTCATCTTCCAAATCACTGGTTCAATACTCAGCTTCATCTAATCTGCTGTTGATTTCGTCTGGTGTATTCTTCATTTCAGTTATTGCATTCTTCATGTCTGGCTGATTCTTGTCTATGGTTCTGTTTTTCTTTATGTTTACTCTCTGTTTGTTGAAGTTCTCACTGAGTTCATCTATTCTTTCCCTAAATTCATTGAGCATCCTTCTGACCAGTGTTTGGAACTCTGTATCTAGTAGATTGTTTGCCTCCCTTTTGCTTAGTTCCTTTTCTGAAATGTTGTTCAGCTCTTTTGTTTGGGACACGTTTCTTTGTCTCCTCATTTTGGATGCCTCCCTGTGTTTGTTTTAATGGTAGATCTGCTATGTGTCCCAATCCTGGCAGAGTGTTCTTAGTTAGTAGGTGTCCTAGGGTGTGAGTGGCACAGTTTCCCTAGTCACCTGATCCAGGTGCTCTAGGCATGTCCCGTGTGTGGATTGTATGTACCCTCCTGTTGCAGTTGAGCATAGATTACTATTGACATGTCAGTGGGTGGGATTGACCCTCAGGCTGACTGGCTTGAGGACTGGCTGTGATTCCAGCAGATGAACTGTTGTATGGGATCTAACTGCATGGAGTGGGATTCACTGTAGCTGGGCTCTAGTGCTTGTTGTGTTCATTTTTGGGGGGTGTCCTTTGTGAAGGTTGTTGGGTGGAGCTCTGGTGTGGTCTGATGATTTTCCTGGGGTGTATTTGTTCCTGAGTCCTTGGGAGGGGCTCTAGTGCAGGCCCAGGAAAGCTGTTTCCTGTTCCTGGCCCGAAGACACCTGATAAGACCTACAAATTGATCTGCAGTTGAGCAACCTGTGCTGAGTGTGCAGGTGACTGGCGGAGTCTATGTTGTGAACAGAGGCTGCCTGCCACTAGTGCCGGACTGAGGCTCACTTATCAAGTGGTATAAGGCATGCCAAGGCCAGTTTCTGCTTCTTTGGGATTTGTAGATTTTTCAGAGATTTTATGGAATTCCACAGTGTGGGTTGAGGTTATCAACTTGTGAGCACAAGCCACTGCAATAGGTCTTGCCTGTGCACACATTGGAGGTGGAGAGGGGGGTTCTCAAGGAATCACTAGGGTAGGATGAGTTTGATGGAGACTCAGATTTGGTGCCCACCTTCATTTGCACGCTGGTTTGGGGAAGGCTTAGCAAAGAAACGATGGTGCCTGCCTGCCAATTCTGTGTGGTGAGAGTCCATTAATAGCAAAATGGTGGATAGAGCTGCCCCTCCAGTCCTCGTCTTGAGGCCAGACAGTGTACATCCTACCTTTGTTTCCCTGGTGATTTTTGAGGTGCAGCCCATTGCTGGAAGTCAGAGCAAGTAAGAGCTTCAGCAAGCACCACTCTCTATGGGAACTTTAAGAGGAATGCCTTTAAGAGAGTCCATGAAACAGCCCTCCATCTCACTGGGACAGAAAATTTGGTGATATTCACAGCCCGATGTTGTGTGGACTTCTTTTTCCCGCTGTTGTGGTCTTAGCTAGGAGCCTAGTGTGCGGTTGGGACCTCACAATCATTTAGTGGGGATCTCTACAGCCAAGATATTCCTCTGGATTTTTAATGGACACACGTTAGTGTGGGACCCACTCCCTACCAGTCTTCATGTAGCTGCTTGTTTAAATATTGAGATATAAAATTCTGTACACCTAGTGTTCAGGTGGTCCTCTGGGGTGATTGTTTAATCATGAAGTTATAATTTTTACATGGTGATGGGAAGAGTCGAGCACAGCATTACTTACTCTGTCATCTTGCCGTGAAGTCTGGGGGAGGTACTTCTTTAAGCCTTCAGTACAATTCACTGGTGAAGCCATCTGGCCCAGAGCTTTTCCTTCTGAGATTTAAAAAAAATATTGATTTGATCTTTTTATTTGTTATAAGTCTATTCATATTTTCTATTTTTTCTTGAGTGAGTTATGGTATTTTATGTCTTTCTAGGAATTTGTCCATTTGATCTAGGTTCTCCAATTTGCTGGCATATAATTGTTCATAGTATTCTCTTTATAATTCTTTCTATTTCTGTAAGGTTGGTTGTAATGCTCCCATTCCTGACTTTAGTAATTTTAGTGTTCTCTCCTCTTTTCTTGGCCAGTAGCTAAAAGTTTGTAACTTTTCTTGACCTTTCAGAAGAACTGGCTTTTCATTTCATTTGTTAGTCTCTATTTCTTTATAGTCTCTATTTCATTTATTTCTTGTACTCTAATCTTTATTTCCTTCCAAAGCTTTCTTTTGAGTTTAGTTTGCTCTCTTCTCCTAGTTTCTTATGGTGGAAAGTCAGATTATTGTTTTGACATTTTTCTCTGTATTAGATAGGTGTTCACAGCTATAAATTTCCTCAACACACTGCATTAGATGCATCACCTAAGTTGTTTGGCAGGATCTTACTGTGTTTTTGTTTTCATTCATCTTAAATTATTCTCTATTTTCCCTTGTGATTTCTTCTTTGACTCATTGCTTAATTTAGGACTGTGTTGTTTAATTTGCACAAATTTGTGAATGTGTCAAATTTCCTTCTTTAATTGGTTACTAATATCATTCCATGACGGTAGGAGAAAATTGTTTGTATGGTTTCGATCCATTGAAATGTATTAGTTTTCTGGCTCTTTTCAAATAATTTCTCCTCTTTATTGATATTCTCTATTTGGTGTGTAGCCTTTATTTCTTTATACTTGGTTTACTTTAGTTCTTTGAACATATTTAAAAAAATTGATTTAAAGTCTTTGTCTAGTAAGTGCAATTGGTAGTCTCGTCAAGCTCTTTGCTCTTTTTCTCTACTCTTTTCTTCTGTGTGGACCGTTTCTTCTTGTTTTGTTGCATATATTATCATTTTTGTGTTGTTTTTGAAAACTCAACATTTAAATAATATAATATGACAACACTGGCAAGAGCATCTACTATCGTTTTGAGGTTGCTGTTTTTGGTTGCGTTAGCTCTCAGTTTGTTTAGTGAGTTTCTTGAATTAATTTCAGAAGTGTGTATTTTTGTCATGTGGCTACTGGACTTTCTGTGATGAGCTCTGTGGTCAGCAAGTAATCGGACAGAAATTTCCTTAAATCCTGGAACTAGTAGGCCTTCTATCCTTTGCCTAATGGGCTTTGTGTACAGGTTTGAACACTCCTTCAGCATTTACCTCAGAAGTTTACAACTGTGCCTATCCTTCACCTCTATCTTTTACAACTTCCAGGCAAGCCCTAGGTGAAGGTTTTGGACCTTTTTAGGTGGACAAATCATTTAAATATTTAGTATTAGAAAAGAAAACATAAGTGGCGCAATTTTACTTATAGTCAGAGTAATACAAATTAAAATGAGACTCTGCACTCAGTATATTACTAACATTTAGACATTTTTATGTTTTTTTCTAATACCAAATGTTGTTGAGGATTTGGAGGGATGGAATGCTCATGCACTGCTGGTAGAAGTTTATGTGACTGTCACCACTTTGAATGTTTAATTAGTAAAATAGAGGATGCATATATACTATGAATGGATGACCCTTGGTGGATATATACCCCAAAGAAATTGTCAAATAATTAATAAGGGGAAATATAAGAATATGGTCACTGCTGTGTTGATAGGGTTAAGAGTCCACCACTAGGAGACTGAAAGTAAATGTGGAGTAAGCCACATGCTAAAATATTTTGCAGTAGTTAGAAACTTTGAACCAGATGTACATAACCTGTAATCTAAAAAGAGTTTTAAGTTACCGATCGCTATATACCACTTGCCTTCAGAAAAAAGTGGCTTGCACACTTAATCAGCTTATTTGTATTATTGTATGCCTTTTGTGATTCCTTTTATGTTTCAGTTGTCTGAAATTTCAGAGCTCAAAATAATCACAGTTACCATATTAGTCCTTTCACTAAAATAAACTGTGCCCATTTGTTTGATTTTATTCCTTCCTAATTTTCTAGCCATGTTGGAATTCTGTATTTTATTTGGAAGCTTTGAGGTCACAAATATAAATAAAATGTCTCTGTTGGACTTAAACAGTCATCTTATCATAATTAAAAATATCCCAGGACACACAGAAAAAAGATGAGGGAAAAACCTAATTTCTTCTGACCTGGAAAACTATTTAAAAAAGAAAAAGATAAGGAAATGATTCAAGTAATCATCTTAAAATGAGAAAGAAATATTTAACTCCTTGGAAGCATGTGTTGAAATAACCAGTCCCAGGAATGAAGAACATCTTTCAGTAACCAATGGCTTTCCAAGAAGGCAGTTATTTCCTCTGGATCGCCTTCGCAGTCTTTGTGAACTGAATAAGAATGAGAAATTTCAACAAAAGCAAAGGGCATGAAGTCTCTTCAACCTGTGGGAGCTGTGAAGACCGCCTGAAGAGGCGACTTGGGGAAATAATTTTGCGTCAGTTCCTGTATGGTCCACCAGGTGGTGCACATACAAGCTCCTTAATGTATAAACTTAGAATTGCCACAAACCTGTTTAATTCTTCTTTTCAAATAAAATCCCATGAAAACCTGTATAAAGCAATCAGAGCAAGAGGGAGAACTATTTAGCCCTGCGTTAATAAAGAGGGGACAGTGTCAGGCTACAAAACGAGGATAGGTACCATCCAAAGAGATCATCTCCAAATGCAGCTTTTGGGTCTTCCTTGACCCAACTTCTTCTGGATACAGAAAAATATAAAGACAACCTTGGATGCAATGGGCCAAATTTTAATGAATATGCTTATATAGTAATTTTAGTGCCTTATAAAAAATAAACGTTCTCCTAGAGCAGTTACTAAAATTTTGTGATTATTATTTTTCACATGTTAGCATTTCATTATGATCACATGTGATAAATGCAGAATATTTTTGTGTGAATATATCACTTTAATATGAATAATGAAGCAGTCTCCAACAATCACAGACTTCTTCTGACAACGATAGAAAAGGAAACAAGCTTCTGCAGTGATTAAATTTGCACAAGTGCAGTGACCTCTGAAAGGCTACATCCTTATAAGACTACTTTCTCAGAACAAAGGACTTGGAGCCACTATTAAGCAGCTTCACAACTGCAGTCATCTTTCTATAGTGCAGATTCTGGCTGATGATGTCATTGACAAAAGAAAAAAAAAAGAAGCAAAACGGGGCCTTAAGTGAGCTTCCTGGTGAGCATCATAGTTACAGCTGAGGCCTGAGACCAGCTGTGGTGTGGCTATGGCTTTGCAGAGCAATCTGGAAGTGGTGTGGTTGGGGCTTCTCCTCAGCTCTCTCTGGAAGGGTAAGTAGGCTCTTTCTGGTATTAGAAAAACATATGTCGTTATCTTAAATTTGGACTAATTAAAGAAAAGCCAGATTAATTAATAGTCACTGTACCTAAAAGGTCATTAACAAGCAAATAGCAGCATGAAATTCACAGCCTTCTTTGTTTCCTGCAGTTGCAGAGAATAAGGACCAAGTATTTCAGCCTTCCTCCGTGGTGTCTTCAGAGGAAGCTGTGGCAGAAATCTCCTGTAATCACTCCATATCCACTGCTTATGAGTTCTTCTGGTACCTTCACTCCCCTGGACGTGCACCAAGACTCCTTGTAAGGGGCTCGAGGCCTTCTCAGCAGGGGCGCTACCACATGACATATGAGCGATTCTCCTCTTCACTGCTCATCCTGCAGGTGCAGGTGGCAGATGCTGCCACTTACTACTGTGCTCTGCAGGACACAGAGGCACAGAACCCATGAGGAGCTGAACAGAAACAGGGAGATCACAGCTTTTGCAGGAGGCAACCTAGAAAGGAGTAACAATTGCTTTCCCCCCTTAATTTATTGTTCCCCAAGCTTTTCCATTGGCTCCACTATCAGAACAATTTTGAGTCCCGACTCTATATCACAAACCTCTCACTTCTTTGGTGAGAAGGAGAGGAAAATCCACAGGAGAGTAAAATTTCCCTCACTCTCCGTCCTTGGAGTCTATATGTCTGTATAGATTCCTGTCTCTAGTGTGCACTTTGAACAGTTCCCATTGGCTTATGTTTCTAGAAATATAATTCCTAGAATGTAACAACACACCTGAGATGTAGCTTGAACTCGTAGTAAACTACAAGAAAACAATTAGAAAACTGGGTGTTCGTGAGTGAAAGTATTAGACCCTGAGAAACTAAAAAAATCTGTTCAGTCCACTGAGATAAGAGAGGGCCATTGATTTATGGTCCCTTTTATTCGGAGTTAGGAGAGCAGAGGTTAAATCATGTATTTCCCCCATTTTGTTTAGAATTTCATAATTTATATGAAACAAATCTGTTTTTTTTTTTTTTTTTTAAAGATTTTTATTGGGGAAGGGGAACAGGACTTTATTGGGGAACAGTGTGTACTTCCAGGCCTTTTTCTCCAAGTCAAGTTGTTTTTCCTTTCAATCTTAGTTGTGGAGGGTGCCGTTCAGCTTCAAGTTGTTGTCCTTTCAATCTTAGTTGTGTCGGGCGCAGCTCAGCTCCAGGTCCAGTTGCCGTTTTCTAGTTGCAGGGGGCACAGCCCACCATCCCTTGCGGGACTCACGGAGTTGAACTGGAAACCTTGTGGTTGAGAGCCCACTGGCCCATGTGGGAATCGAACCGGCAGCCTTTGGAGTTAGGAGCATGGAGCTCTAACCGCCTGAGCCACCGGGCTGGCCCCACAAATCTGTTTTTTAAAGTTGGATTTAATTCTTTGTTAAAGTTCGCAGAAGAAGCACTGATTTTCCTCCTTGTTCCAACAATATTATTTTGTGTTGATTTTTTCTCCTGCGTCTCAAATAAATACAATCTATTTTCAGAGTCTGATGTTCAGAAAGGGCTTTCTTATTAATTTATATGAGTCATTCCTGTTGTCTTCTGGGAAATCAGTAACATTTACAGAGTTCTGATGTTTATAATTAGTTTCTTGAGAAAGGCAGTAGGCACTCTGGGAGAAATACCTGGAGTCTCAGATTGAGGCCCCTTTGGTGCCCTTGTGTTGTAATGTGCATGTCTCAATGGTCATCAAATAAGAAGGAGTGAAGAGAGGTACCTTTTGGAGGCAGGAACCCTGGAGGATGGCAGAGACCTCCACCTGCAGCGTTTGGGGAACGTTCCCCATTAACTCACATGTCTCGCATAAGACAGGTCTCCAAATAGACATCACTACACCTAGCTTACAATGGTTTGGGGAAAGAGTTCATGTGTATTTACTGTGAACTAGAAGGTTCTTTCTATAGAAATTGGAGAGTTGGGCAGAATAGTCAGAATGTGGTCCAGATGGGGAGTAAACTGGTAAATTGATAAGGAAAAACATGACGTTTTCATCAGAGTATGTGCACATAAATCTGTAAGGGCATAGGAATGAGGAGGAGGTGCTGGGGAAGGTGGATGATCTTTGGGTGTTATCAGTGGTTTTGAAGGAATTATCTAGGCGCTGTTTTAGTTAATTGGCACATACTTGTGGGGTCAACGTTTCGTATATACTCGAGTGACAAGATGACCTGTAAAGTTCTGCTTGGCCCATTGAAGTCTATATTATATAATTTTATTATGACAATGGGGGTACTTTCCAATATCGAAAGGTTTTCTAAAAACAGTGATGAAAATTGATATTCTCAGTGTAATTTAGTGGGAAGAATGCTTTTGATTTCAGAAAAGTATGAGTTAAAACTTCTGTTCTATTTCTTTAGGGGTGACTTGAGTAAATTAATTTCTTAAAGTCCAGTGTCCTTACATTTAAAATGTGGAATATTAGGAAGAATATGTGTGGCAAGGAATGTAAATGGCTTAACATTATACTCACAAGTCAATTGATGAATAATTCCTCATTAATGTTGTGAATAAAAGGACATATGCGGAATATCTATCGAAGTCATTTTGTTCAATTTTGAAAGCTCAGTCAAGACCCTAGAAATCCTTGTAGTGACCAGGATATTGTGTGCAGGTCCCTGAATCCTTTCCTACCTATGTAGCAGTTAAGGAGCATTTCCTTAACCGGAAGCTGGTGTGAAGACTAAGGTTTTCTACCTTTCAAGACTGAGAGCGTTAAGCCTTCTTCATCAGTCTTGCCATTGCAAGTGAGTGCCCATGAGTTCTAAGTATAAGGTAAATTTGCATAAAACTTCCCTCCTTGTAACACTGAGCACACTTGATTAATAAATACAGTCACTTCCTCCCACAGCACCCTTTGAGGGGAACCACTAAACAATCAGACATATTTCTAATGGAGGAGTAAAGATCTAAGCCTCCTAAAGAGTTGGTTCATTTAAGGCTCCTGGGATTAATTATTAAATGGCTGGAGGCTGACAATATTTGATCCACTTGCACTTCTAGGCATAATTTGTATGTAGTCTGTACTGTTTCTGTGGTGAATAGAAGTAGAGACTGGAGAAATACCTGGAAAATTAAATCAAGGCACTACTAAAGTCTATATTGTTTTATTTATCTATCCACATTGATCAGAATGCAGTGTGGATGTGCCCATACATGTATTTAGGAGACACATACATCTTTGCCTGAGTGGCCGGGCTGCTATAAATCCCAGCGTCAGGGTTTTCATGTTCTATTTTTGTTTCCAGGTCTATTCTCCAGCCTTCTCAATACCCAGCAGGCTGACTTCTATGCACTGCATCGAGGGTCTTCCTATCCTCTTGCTTCTCATTAGGTTGGGAGGCCTCGGCAGGAGAGTGTGGTCAGGATATTTCTCCTTAAGTTCCTTCCTTTCCTGTATGGAAATCCACAGGTCCTGTCTGGGTCTTCTCCCTGAGTTACAGGACCCCAGGCTGGAGTAAATTCTTCCTCCTCTGTCTCTTCAGGCCCAGGACTGTTGAACCCTTCTGGCTGTTGCTAGCCCCAGGGTGCTTCACCCTTCTTGGAGTTTCCCTGGATTCTGCTCACACATCTAAAAATATTCCTTTCATGAAACTTTTTTCCAATCATCCTCCTGAGGTGATTGCCAGGACCCTCAAAGATACAACAGTAACACTCATCTTAGGCTCTAGGTGGAGAGAAGAAATTTATTACATGTTTCCATTGACTACAGCCCTCTCTGGGACAGGAAGGCTATTATTTAAAGATAATTGAAATATTCCAAATTAAGACAGTTATCATAGGTTGAAGGTTTCAACGATTCACATAAGGGATGTTTAGCAGAGCTTTCAGAAAGAGCTAATTTCCAATTCTTTTTCTAATTCCAAGCAAAGAGATTTTCTATCCCTTTGTAAAATATTTGGTATATTTGGATATCATTTAAAGAAAAAGAAGGAAAATGAATGAACAATGTCTTTATATTGATACCTCTTTCCTTTAAATCAAATCTATTAAATAATCACTGTAGTGATCTTGTGGTATTTTTTGTACAAAACTTTAACCTGTCCTCCCCTTAAATTGAGTCGTTTATTATCATCATCATAACTTGAGCTTAGTTAATCTTCAGTTTTTGCCCCTTATGTATTTTTATTTCATCTGTCTTAAGTAGCCTCTCTATGTGGAAAATCTGTATTTTATAATTCCTGCATAGAGGTTTGTTTGTTTTTTTTCTTTGTAATCTACTGTTTACTAGGACCAATGTGGCAGGAAGAGTACATAACACCATGCCTTTCTTTTTTTTTTTCTTTTTTTCTTTTTTTCTTTTTTTTTTTCTTGAAGTGTTTCAAGAGAAGGTTCAAACTTATTTTTATGTGAATCTTTAACTAGAGATCATTAAGGAGAGGATCCCTAATAGAGACAAACCTGAGTTATCTTTCGGTCAAAAAGGTTTATACAGAAGTCATATCTGAATTCTTTCAAAAGAAAATAACAAGGTTCTCATTCTTCCGTATCATTTCTCTTCTCTTGCCTCATTCTTTTTTACTATTTTGCCTTCCTTATCTTGCTTTTTTCTTTTTCTTCTGCTCTTCACCCAAAGCTACACTTTCCCTTTTTCTTTTTATGTATTTCCCCATTTTATTGAAAGTTTTTTATTTCCCTAATTCTACCTCTACAGTATCTTAAGAGCATAAACCTTTTAAAGCTTGATCCCCTGAGCATTCATTTTTCCACTTTGATTCACAAACTCCTGTTATTTCTCCTATAATATCCAATTCCCCCTCAATTCCTCGTGCACAGTGTAAATGTCCAGAGTCTGGTCCTATGGTAAGACCTGGATGCACAGGACCTGTGGCTACTTGACAGTAGTCAGCCAGTCAGCCAGTGAGTTCTGCGGGCAGGCACTAGGGGGTGCTCCAGTGTGAGGATTCCTCTGGGTGCAAGACGGGGACCAGTCTTGCTCCCCATAGAAGTCTGAGGAGCTTGAACCAAGAGCTTGCTCAAGAGAGAGAAGGTGTAGGTGCCACGAAGGGTCCCTGAAGAAAGGTCATTTCTAAAAACACAGTGCTGACACAGGGTTGCTGGGCCCTGATCGAGAGCCAGTGTCTGGGGTGGGGCCATATGTCCAGCTGAGGTGAGCTGAAAAGGTGCCTCCAGCAGCTGAGCTTAAGCCATGGCCTCTGCATGCATCTCCACACTTTGGATTCTCTTCTCACTGAGTGAGTATATTCCCTTCCCATTTTCCACTTGTACTATCCACTGACCTTCTCAGCTGTTGTACTGATGCAGTGTGGATTACTTTACAGGTGGACTGAGAGCAGAGTCGGTGAGTCAGCTGGATGATCAGGTCACTGTCACCGAAGGGGATCCTCTGACTGTGAAATGCACCTATTCATTTTCTGGGACGCCTTACCTGTTTTGGTATGTCCAGTATCCCAACCAAGGACTCCAGTTCCTTCTGAAATACATTGCAGGGGACAACCTGGTCAAAGGCAGCTTTGGGTTTATGGCTGAATTTAATAAGAGCCAAATGTCTTTCCACCTGAAGAAACCGTCTGCCCTTGGGAGTGACTCTGCTGTGTACTTCTGTGCTGGGAGAGACACAGTGGTGGGGCTGCTGGGAGAGCTGAACACAAACCCCCAAGTACAGTAAAAACCATTTTCCTGAAGCCTTTGTGTCCCTCCACAAGAGGGTGGTGTGGTCCCAACTTCTGTCACTTATTGTAACTCAATTACAATGTAAAGCCACAGGATTTGTTCATTCGAGACATATTTCTCGAATCCTTACATGCTAGGTACTGATCATAAAGAGGTGAAAAAAGTTATCCTTGATCCTCATGTACCAGGTGTGATCCCACCCATTTATGACCCATTTCATTCTCACAACTATTACCAGGAGCTTCACTTTACTGATGAAGGGACGAAGGCACAAAACTCTTAAAACAGCAAATTGAAATAGAAGTAGTCTGCCTGTGGGGTGCATGGTGTCACCACCCTACTGCTCTGCTAGCCTGTAGGCTCCTTTAGCCATGAGATTGATTTTAGCGGTGGATTTGTGTTTTTGATCTCTCTATTCCAGTAGTTCTGGGCTGAATTGTGCTGCTTCAAGGAACATCATCCTGCAGCCTCTGGTGTCCGTTGTGATCTACTCTTATTTTTCGATATCTGACTGTATCACATACTTTGAGGGGCTTTACATACAAAGGTGTGGATACCTTAACCTACATGTCTACAGTCCTGCAAACAGCCATCCCTTGATCACCCTTTTGGCCTAGGGTTGTGGACACTGTTGGTAGATCTGCATCTGGGAAGATGGTCCTTGGAAGAAGCCCATGCAGACCTTAAAAGTAGATCTGGGGGGATGTGTGTAGAGAATTCTGGAATTCTGGGTATCCAGAGCATTGTCTACAAGAGGTATTTAGAGTCCATAGGGGCCAGGTCCCCTTGGCACTGTGGACTTTTCACAGGTAATAGGGTGAGAGGAGCTGGAGGATGGCCATGCTGGAGTCTTTAAAGTGCAGGACTAGAACGGCGACATTGCTTGTTCATGTCTAACAGTGGTGGTGTTATGTACTATTATTGCCCCAAATTCATTTGTATTCATAAAACCATGGTCCCTATTTTAGATTTAATATGTATGTATGTATTGCCATACTTCTCTCTAGGTAAGCCCTCAGCTCCCATCACTGTTTCGCTCCAAAGAGAGTTCATACCCAGAAGGACATTCTCAGCACACTACGCCATTGACCTGGCTCCGTGGTCTCTTTCTGCCTTGGATACATTTAAGTAGGTTTTATGCAAGTCCTACAAAAGAAGGAAGGATGTTACACAATTACAACTTATTCATTCATTTACCTGTTCATTCAATGCTTATTTGTAGCATTCCTGCTATGTACCAGGCATTGTTCTAGTCATTGGGAATATAATGGTGAATAAAAGGTTCCTATTCACTCATTGCCCAGACTTGAAAATTATTGATACTGTTTCTTTGCCCAAATGGAACTAGTTCTTAGTCAAAGCGCAGAGGAATATTTCCTTCTCAGGAAGACTCTCCAAGGTCAGACTAGCTCTCTTACATTTGTTTTCACCATGTGGTGGTGAGGGGCAGGGAGTCATGTATAGAAATGGGAGTCTATATTTTCTCCAGTTTTTGAGGTAGTCGGGAGTGAGCAACTATGCTTCCTTAGAAGCTCTGTTTTTTACCTTTGGTCCTGGTAATTGGCCTGTTTTACTTTGAGGAGGAAAGTTAGCCTCGTATTCTCTTTTTTCCTATGCTCATTGGAAAATGTTCCTTAAACATAACCAGGTAACTTTTAGGCAAAACTAGCAATTCAATACAATTTGTCTTCATACTATCCTTTTTTTTTTTTTTTAATACACCCTGTTTTCTCACTTAAAGGATTTTGTGGAACAAAGACTAAATTAAGAATTAGGAAGTGTAGGTAGTATTTTCTGATTCTTCTAGGTAACTATTATTGGATAAGCCATTTTTACTCTCCCAATTGAGATAATTGGATGGATTGCTGTACATGTGAAAATATGTCTTAGACCCCAAATAAAAGTGGGTTTTGAGGGAGGCATAGCCATCAGATCTTTAGGTCACTGTTATAGACTGAATCTTGGTGTCCTCCCCCGCTCTCAAATCCGTATGTTGAATCCTCATCCCCAGTGTGATGGTATTTGAAGTGGGGCCTTTGGGAGGTGGTTAGGTCATGAGGTAGAGCTCTCATGAAAGGGATTAGTGTCCTTATAAAACAGACTTCAGAGGTCCTTTTCCCCTTCCTCTCTGTGAGATCACGTTAAGAGAGGGGTCTGTGAACCAGTTTGTTGTTTAAGCCACCCAGTCTATGGTATTTTTGGTATGGCAGTTTGAACGGACTAAGACAGCCACCAATCCTGTGGAACTCCTATGTCTGCCCAGAATTGCTTATATTTGGACTGTAACATGAGAAGGGAATACATTTCTATCTTTGAAAAGTTACTTTGGCCATTGTCATGTCAGTCTGACCTGTATTCTAATACTATCTTCTATACCTGAAAGCCTATCTATCTATTTACATTGTGTTAAATTGCATTTAAGGAACAACTTTTTTTTTTATTATTACTTGAGGAATCGCAGTTTTTGTCCCAGAAATATAATTTTAATCATTTTAGAGAAAGTAGGGATAGAGAAATATTTTGGGGAGCAGAAACAATGTCCTGGTTTTCCTGAGAATACTAGATGTAGATGGCCACCTGCTCCATGCATGAGAGAACTTGCCCTGCCTGGATGCTGGGGGCACCTCTCCCCAAGAGGAACCACCCTCTCTAGAATCATCTATGGTATATTCAGTCCTCCCTCTTTTGATCTTTTTCTGATTGTATAGTGAGTTTCACTGGGTTCTCTGCAAGAATCTAGAAGTAACTCAAATTAAATGGTACAAAGCTTAGCTCTTCTCCACTTCCCCAAACAAAATGAAACGAAACAAGGCAAACTTGCTCCTTTTTCCCCCTCTTTTTTTCTATATCAAACAATGGCACTGCCATCTACCCAAATGCCACCTTCTCTTGCTTCCAGGTTGTCCAGATGTTCCTTCTGCCTTCTTCCTACTTGGTCTAGTCTTTACCAGGTTCGTTCCTTTTCTTCCCTTAGGTTTGAGTTCGAATGTCACTAGTGCTGGGAAGTCCTCCTGGATACCCACAACCAAAGCAGTTTCATTTCTGGTGTGTTTCTATAGAACTCTGTACTTTCCCTATAACACCAGGTATCATGAGTACTATCATTGCTTTTAAATTCTCTTCCTTTGCACTAGACTACTGGGTCTTTCTCATTGGATGTCTAGTGTCTAGCTCAGTACACGGAGAAACTGAAGTGAGGTTATCTTGCCTGATGTGCAAACAGCCAATTGTACTGACACCTGCTCCATGCATGAGAGAACTTGCCCCTGCCTGGAAGCAGTGAAAGAAAGTAGGTGTTTTTTTCAAAGGCACCAATGAAAGAGGACAGGTAGTTAATGTTGAAAGACCCGGACTCCTCAATGATTTACAATCAGGGTCTTTTAAAGGTAAAAATCATGAGTAAGGTGTTTAGGGTCATGGACTGTCTTGATTGGTCAATTTTTGTACAAACTTCAGTGATTTTCTTAATCTGATTTATTTATCCCCTGGCATTATCCTGTCTGGGTCTTCGTTACTGGGGTGGAGAGGTCTTCTTTCTTGCAAACAAGCCAAAGTTCTGAAACACATCTTGCGGATTGTGAGTCAGTGATGTTACTTAAGAGCAGAAAAACAGATTTATGCATCTTGTGCATAACAGACTACATTCCTCTATTATCTCAAGCGATATATTTCCTAAAATCTGCTTTACAGGCAGGTCTTCATGTTCCTGGACCTGGATACATTGTTTTCCTAATCTTTCACTAGAAATAATGACAGCCAACTGTGGGGGCTAAAAAATATTTTTCCACCTGCATTTTAAGTTTTTCTAGCTGGGCTAAAAATCAAATTGACAGAGACAGATTAATAGGAGAAAATGGCCAAAGTTTATTATATGAATGTCCATTGAGGGGTGCCATAGACTAGAGAACCAAAGAAGTATTGGGCAGTTAAGTTTTATATGCCATTCTGAAGCCAAGGAACAAAAGGTGTTCTGGTTTGGGACTTCAAAGGGCAGGAAGGCCATTCACATAGAGATGGAAAAGCAAGTGTTTGGTAAATAAATGTTCAGCTGGGCCACCTGTAACAATGAGATACTGAGAGGACTTTGAACAAATTGGCCTTGCTAGGTTTCTATCACACACTAGTTTATATTCAACTGTAGTTATCTGTGATGATAGCTCCCTTCCTGGAGAAGGTCCTCCATCTAAATTCTTTTCAGGCAGATAAGGGAGGGAAGGGAAAGGCTTTTCCTGAGTATTTTGTTCCTTAATAGTCAGCTTAAATCAATATCCCAAAAGGCATATCTTGCCATGGCACACTGCTTCCCTTCACAGGGGAACTAGGACTCTTAAGAGGGCTAATTTAACAAGTTTGACTAAAGCTAAATTTGAGTATAGTTGGTCTTTTAACGAAATTCATTGAGTATCTAAATCATTACCATACAAGATAAAATCCTGAAACATTGTTTTATTAATCTAAGTGTATCTACTTTTGACTTCTTATTACAGAAAAACTAAAAGATACATCTGAATCTGCTAATAAAAATGTTCCTTACTTTGTTATCATCAGCTTCCCTCTGGTGGGGGGTCTTAGTTCCAGAAAAACACCTGGAGACATGCATTAAGATACTCTCCATAGCTAGTAGGAAGGAAGAACTATGAGTCCTGTGACCCTGCCTCATGTATCAGATGAGTGTTTAACCCACCATTACTTACTGCTTAATTGGTTCCTTTGTTGTATTTCTGCATGTCCCTATTTTTAAATTAGTACCTGCCAAGAGTTGCCTGCCTTAAGGACTCAACTTCTATTGTGGAGGAGCTGGGATGGAGGTGGGAGTAAGTCCCAGAGAGGTGCCTGTTTGGTTTTAACCCAAGTAGGAACTCCATAAATATTGTTTGATTGAGTAAATTAATACTTACTAAGAGTCTTAAAAGATTTTTATTCTTTAATCCTGGAGTCCGCTTTGTAGAGCTAATCTAAAGAAATAATTGGAAGTTTAAGTAAAGATATAATATGTACAAAGGTGTTTATCACAGTATTTTTTTCTAAAATCCAAATATTTAATACTAGGAAAATTGGTAAATAAATTATAGTACATCTCTATCATAGAATATTTTGAGGCTATTATAATTGAAATTTTATGTATTTATTGACAGGCAAAAATATTTGGAAAATAACATAAATAAAAAAACCCTGGGGTACCCAAATGTGTGTGTGCATGTGTGCGCGTGCACGTGCATACACTTGCAATCTAATATCATTAAAATTATTTATTTATAGATGACGGACTGAAAAGAAATACCCAAAAGAAAGAGCTGTCTAGACAGAGGGGTTAGAGAGATACTGGCAAACGGAGCTGTGCCAGGGTAGAGCCTGATAGGGTCAGCTGCACCAATGAGAAAGAGTGCTGGGGTATTATACTTTTCCATGCAGGATGTAGGATGTCAGCTTGCAGGGGGTCTGCCGTTACAATTGTCTTCTCCTAGGAACTGTCCTGTTCCCATCTATGATGGATGTCAGCTTGCAAGGGGTTGCTGTTGCAATTGGGAACAGTTCTGTTCCCATCCGTGATGGGTGTTTGTTAGTTTGCAGGGAGTTGCCATTGCGATTGGGAGCTGTTCTGTTCCTACATATGATGGATGTAAGGTGCTTGTCAGCTTGCAGGTGCAGTGCTAGCCAGGGGAGTCAGAGCCAAGCGGTTAATGTTTAGTTCTTTCCTGCTAACTCAGAAGCCCACTCCTGTTAACTCTTTACTTTTCTCATTATATATAATATATAACATAATTATTAGCAGCATGTATTTATTTTCTAGGGCTGTCATAACAAAGTACTACAAACTCTATGGCTTAAACAACAAATTTATTGTCTCAGTTCTGGAGGCTCAAAGTCCAAGCTCAAGGTGTCAGCAGGGCTGGTTCCTTCTGAGGGCTGTGAAGGAAGGATCTGTTTCGGGAAGGATCTGTTCCAGGCCTCTCTCTTTGGCTTATAGATGGATGGCCATCTGCTCTCTGCCTGTTTAAACATTGTTTCCCTTTTATTCATATCTGTTTCTGTGTCAAAGTTTCCCCTTTTTGTAAGGACAGTAGTCTTCTTGGTTTAGAGTCCACCCAAATAACCTCATTTTAACTTGATTACTTCTGTAAAGAGCTATCTCTAAGTAAGGTCACATTTTGAGGTACAAACAATACGGGCCAAGTGAGTAGTTCCCCCCGCCCCCCGAAAAACTTTAAGTTTTCTTTCCTATAGCGATTTTAAGTTTCCTTTTCCCCAGTTTCTTAGCTCCTAACCCCCTGCTTCTTAACTATTTTGTAAATCAGTTTTTTCAGTCTTAGGCAACAGATTGTTTTTAGCCTGAATCATAAGAAGTGTTTTTACCCCCTGCTTTAGATAATTATCCGAAACTTGTGATTTATACATGTTGATTATAATCATTGAAGCCTAATGTACTTTACAACCCATCCTGGGCCCAGCTCCTAGACAGTTAACACCATCTGAATGACCACAGGTTGAATGGCCACAGGCTCCATAGAGCTGATGGACTTTCCATCACGTGGCCACCCTGCATCAATAGCTTTGAGCTCTGCTCTTTAAAATAATACTTTAAAATTTATTAATTAAAATCCATTTTTCCTCATTTGGGGGCTTTGGGGATACAGATGATACCCCAACAAGATTACCAGTCGCAACCAAAGTAGCCAACACGGTCTTCCAGGCAGATCTCAAGACCCCTTTCTCTCATCTAAGATCAGATATGGGAAGAGTTACGTGAATCCCCAATAGGGACAGCTCTATGCCCCTGCTGAGCAGAAAGCAGATATAGAAGAAAAAACCTCCTGTCCCTCAACTTCCCATAGAGATTTTATGGAGATCACGTCGCTCAAGGGGAAAACAAGGCAGGCAGTTAGAGAGAGGCTTTGGGTCTCTGTATTGCTCCATGTCCAACACAACCCACAGAATGCGACCACCCAAAAGACCTCCCCTCTCTGCTCAAAACTTCCCCTTCTCACTGTAATTATCTACCCCTATGAGGAAACAAATGGGTACAAAATACCCAACTAGATTAGACCAGTCACTCACACCTGCGCAGTAAAGGCCATAATGACCTTCATTTCACCTGGGTCTCATTATACCATCATTATAATATCATATATATGCCCGGAAGTTCATTAATATCAGTATAACAGACTGAATTCTGGGAAGGAACATGCATAGTCTAAAAAGATGAGGTAATAGCCTCATGTCAATCACAGGTGTCAATCAAATGGTCCCACACCCAGAGAGGAACAGCCCATCCTAGAAAGAAAATAAAGACTACCAAGGCCTCGATAATCGGGGCCCTAGAGCCACTGCCTTCTGCTCAGACCCGCTCCTATCTCTTTGGAGTGTGCTTTTTCTTCTAATAAGCTACTCTTTCACCACTTTATTTCTATGTCTTGTTCAGTTCTTTGCCTGGGATGCCAAGAACCTGGACACCACGCCAAGAAGGGCCTCCTCTCTGGTAACACTAAGGATTAGGACTCCAATTTCTTCTCCTTCTTAGTATTGGAGGGAGAGGAACAACATTCAACCCATAACACACCAGAACCATTAATGATTATTTTCATTCCAAAGGCTGCAACAGAAAAACTTCTAGTGTTTCTTCCTCTAGTTGCTTGATACCCAGTGATATTTTCCCAAGTGAGATGATAGATGGCAACACAGAAATATTAAGTTTGAAACATTGGCCTGGAAAGGTAAGATCATTTTGGTCTTGTGATTAACTGTTTGCTATGTTAAACATATGTAAAACAGTTTGCATTTGTATAGAACACTACAGTTTAGAAAGAACTTTCTTATGCTTATTTAATCCCTATAATCTTTCTTATGGAGATGAAAAATGATTTGCACAAAATTAGCAAATCCAGAGAATTGCTTATAATTAGTTAGACTAACTCCTTGTTCAGTGTTTCTTCCATTGCAAAAAATAGACTCCATAGTCCACCTGATCAAGCCAAGCTACTGCCTACTGCATGTAACAAAGGAATATGATGCTCTATAAGTTGTATGGGTCTAAGATCGACTACTGTGTTTCCTCGAAAATAAAACCTAGCTAGACCATCAGCTCTAATGCGTCTTTTAGAGCAAAAATTAATATAAGACCCGGTATTATATTATATTTTATATTACATTATATTATACCTGGTCTTATATTAAAATAAGTCTTGGTCTTGTATTAATTTTTGCTCCAAAAGATGTATTAGAGCTAATGGTCTGGCTAGGTCTTATTTTCAGGGAAACATGGTACTGACTTTTGTGAAACATTCCTTCTATATACGTATATTTACCACACGGGGTCACTGTTGCAATGAATTGATTCTGAACTGTAACCTGTAATTCTTTTGTTTTATTTTTGTACAAGGTGTCCTAGTGTCTTTAGTTTCCTCATAAATACTTCCTTTCTCCTCCACTTGATACTAAGGGTAAGCTGGTTATTTAGTCCATGCCTTGTGATACCTACTCTGTCAAAATGCTACTAGAAGTCATCAGCACTCACCTTTTGCATGGGAAAATGGAAAAAATGCTCATTCAGAATACATTGGGCAATTCTAGACCTAGAGGAAGCGCCTCCCAAATATTTCCTAGTGCTTTTCCTTTTCCATATTGATGTAGGAATATTTTCATGAGTGAGCTGGGATCATGTCTTGCGAAAGCGAAGAATGGAAGCACGGACCGAGGAGAGGTGAGGAGTTGTAAAAGAGGATAGTTTATTTAAAATAATGAGTCGCCGCTCTCAGAATGAGAGGGGGTCCCGACCAAGTTGCCCAACGTGGAGCAAAGGCTCTGGTTTTTATATCTTCCCTTGCCTGCTTGGAGAAAGGAGTGCCTTCTGATGGAATTCGTCTGTCAGGTTTGTCCTCTTTGCCCACCCTTAAGGGATTAACGAACCCATTCCTAACGTGAAGCTTTAGGATACAGCTGTCTTAGTTTATTTTACCAGGGACCTTCCTGTCTTCCTAACAACATGCTAACTAACCTGTCTCAGTATTATATGAGCAAAGAACTATCTTTTCCATATTAATGTGAGTATCTAACATGTTTCAATTACTGCAATTAGCTGATACTCTTAACATTATGATGTCTTTTGGATTTGACTCTTCTTGAATGGCTGTTCTTAAAAAAATATTTTTGTGTTACTGTTATTGACTATTTCTTACAGAGTGAATATCTATCTATCTATCTATCTATCTATCTATCTATCTATCTATCTATCTATCTATCTATCTATATATGGTCACATATATAATCCTACTGGCCATGGATGGTACTTTGCTTGTCATTCAGATGAAAAGGAAGGGGTTGGAAAGGAACTACAATTTACAGTTGACTATATGCCATACGCTGACTCTGAAGTAGGTATTATTGCCCTTATTTTACAGATGAAGAAACTAAGGTTCAAAGGTGTGAATTGCCCAAGGTCACAAGGTGGCAGAGCGGGGGTTTGGATGTAGGTATGTCTGACTCTGAATTTGTGCCTTTTCTTCTTCACCTCACTTCCTTTCTAGTTAGTTGAATGATCCCACTTCAGATGTCCTACCCCAGCTGGTTAGTAGGGACTAGTGGGGTCTGCTTCCCTGTTCAACATTTGTTAAGTGAGATCTGAAAAGCATGTGTTAAATGGGCACTTAGTGAGATTATAAGAGGAGGTGTCAGGAGATGAAAGGTCCAGTTCAGACTGCCTCAGATGCTCTTTTGTTGAAATTAGGATTCCCTGTTTCATCTGGTTGCACAGGGATCAATGGGAGATTTTTGGGCACAGAGTACCAGGTCAGAGGGGTTATTCTCTGAGCTCTATGAATGTCAGACTAACTACAATAGATGACCACCTTCTGGGACTGTGGAAAAGTGATGGGGAATAATGAGTCCAATGAAATCTACCCTCTGATGTATTTGCTTCATTCGGACCAAACCTATTAGCAAAGATCTAAAAGGAAATCCAGCCTGCTATGCTGTTGTGCTAGAAGGTTTTACCCCCATTCTTCTTCCTGAGTGCTCAGTTGAACCTTGAGGGGGAGCTCATTCTCAGGAGCTGTCACCCTGCTATTGGGGACAGCCCTGGGTGACAGCTACCAGTGTGCTAGTGTGTGCTCTGGCAATTGCTGCTGTGCCTGTTCCCTGATTCGTATCTCAGTCTGGGCTCAGACTCAGCAACAGAGCTTAGACCCTGGGTCGTGGTTTATACTTAGAATATGAGGCAGGTGACAAGAGTGACTGTGCTCCTGATCTTGGGTGAGTTATTTTGGGATTAAGAGGCACTGGGTCTGGACAGGGATCTACAAATTTGCCTGCTACCATTGCTGTTCATTCAAGATGTGGAGGGATGGTTTTGGGGTCCTATTTTTCTCCAGGCAGTTCCTTAGCATTTATGTGAGGGGTGTCTCAGGGCAATAAAGATATTCTGAGTTATTGAGCCCCAGGCCCACCCATGGGACAGAGAAATTAGACCTACCACCTCTGTACATGTTTTCCTGGGAGTCCTCAGAATAGATATTTAAAAATTTACCCTGGGACACAGTGAGAAGTAAATTGTATGTGTCTGTATATGGTGTGAAAATAGGGGTGGGGCTGGACTTTATTGTAAGAGAGAAATCTAGCGGGTGCTGAGTTGGACCTTCAATTTACCTTGTTTTCAGGATAGGAGCTAGTGTTGTGTTTTTACTCCCACAGGTACTTTGAGCCTTGCTGAGACCAACCAACCCAGCTTCATTGAGTCATATGAAGGACAAGAAGTGAACATAGCCTGTAACCACACCAACATTGTTGCAAATGAGTATATCTTCTGGTACCCACAGTTTCCCAACCAGGGACCACAATTTATTATTCAAGGATATAAGACAAACACAACAAATGAAGTGGCATCTCTGTTTATCCCTGCCGATAGGAAGTCTAGCATGCTGAGCATGCCCTACGCTTCCCTGAGAGACACTGCTGTGTACTACTGTATCGTGAGTGCCGCACAGTGAGACAGACAGGACTGCACCTGTACAGTATCCCCCTGTGGCATGGGAGTCAAGCCCAGGAGGAAGCCCCAAAATAATGCTTTCTAAAACTTTTGTTATATTTTATTATTTTCAGAAAGTGTTAGCATATCCATATATTATTTTACTACTTAAAATTGTTTGGTGTTGTGTATTTTTAAAATAGGTATTCCATTTTCATGCTCTGAAATTCAAAAAGTACAAAAAATGTAATGTCTTCATTCTACCACTGTCCCTGAGCTGCTCAATTATACAACATGAGGCAATCTATGATAGCTAAGTTATTGTTGCTTAGCTCACTGGTGCTCCTCAGTTCATGTGTACCCACACGCACACACACACACACACACACACACACACACACACACACTATTCACACACATACTAAACACCCTTACATGTACACTGCACACAAAGTGAACAACTTGCTTCTCAGCTTTTGAGAAATTTAGCTTGTGTCAGATTATCTTTTATTGTCACACAAATTCTGAACAATGGTTTTTGGCCATTTGAGCATCTATGAGAATGGTTTCCAAGTCTCTTCTGAGTTTTGATCTCTCATTCTCTTTGTTGCTCCTCTTTCTCATCTCTTTTGTCCCACTCCCCTTGTTGTGGATGGCATGGCAAGAAGAATGGAGATAACAATAGAGGAGGGGGTGGAGTGGGGAGAAGGTTTTTGTTTCTGATTGGTATGATAGATTTTTTTTTTTTTTTTCCAATGTCTGAAGCAAAAACATAGAGATTTTAGGTGATTGTTGCTTTTCAAAGTTGGGTCTTTTGTAGGGGGCCAAAGGAAGACAGAATAATGGCAAAGTTTCTGGGAATCTTACTAGTAGGCCTGGCTTTATTAGGACTCTGAGAGTATTCTTATTTTTTGGGGGGTGGGAGGCAGTTATCTCTGATTTTGGCAACAGGAAAAGCAATATTTGATGATATTTTCTATTGAGAATAATAGGCCTACCCCATGGGATGGAAGAGTGTTACCATCTAGCTCATCTTAGGGTTTGGTGGGAAGTAATATTATGGAAAAAAAAATAATTATAGAGCATTAGCTCCTATTCTGCCTTCCCTGAATCCTTTATATTTGTGGTGAAAGGCATGTTTTTCTGAACTCAGATGTGTCAGGGTCCAGGGCAGGCTGCCCCAAGATATCCCACAATGTCGTATTGATTATTTTGAACTAAAATCACATGAGAAGCAGCAAGAGCAGGAAGAGCTCTCTGACTCTCTGCTAAAAGCAGGAAATAAATCTCCATGATTGGTTCCCTCCCTGATCCTGAAGGACAGAGAGACAAACTTATCACAAGAGTTATAAAATCCAGAGTTGATAGCATGTATAAACAAACCTTATAACGCTACCCAAGTCCAAACTTTGTTTAGAATCCTCACTAATGAATACCCAAACCTGCTTAAATTCCTTTCTAATGAGCATTAACTTTCTTTGTCCTGTCAATTTCTCATATTTTTATTGTTTCTTTGTCTAAAAAGTATAGAAGATGCCTCGTTTGATCACTTTTTTGAGCCCTGTTTTGTGATCTGAACATCATATTGTGATTCTCCCGTGCACACATATTAAATTGTTTTTTTTCGTCCTGTTAATCTAGTCTTTTGTCAATATTTTATTTTATAAGTAATGCAGCCATAAAAACCAAAGAAAGGTAGAGTGGGGGAATCTTTTTCCCACTTCCCAACAGATGTTACCCTTTAAATAGTTTTCAAAATGTGGTGGATAATAATAATAATAATAATAGTATAAAAACAGTGAAAAAGCAAGGAAAGGACTTGCTTTTTCCTTGAAAAAGAATAAGAAAGAATTTGAATAAAACAGGAGTTCTAAATTAATGGGAGAGAACAGGATTACTTCTCAAATTGTGTTGCATCAATTGTTTAGGTCAGAGATTCCCACACTTTCTCCTGAAGTCTCCCTACAGAGCAGGGAGAATGAACATGACGATTTCCTTCCTGAAATCTGGATGATGAGGGCACAGTAGTCCACAGTAGTTTGCTGTAAGTATAGACAGTCTCATGTTTACTTTAAAAAAATTGAGAAATCCTTTTTATTTTACTGTATAATATTTCCATATTAATTCTGGTGCAACCTAATCTTTTAAATAATTTACCAATTGACCCATTCTATAATTTTTCATTAATAATAGTACTCTCAGATGATACGTTATGTTTCTTTCATAAACATAAAAAATTTTGTCTTGAGGGCACGAGTACTCTAATTTGAGAAGCACAAAGTTGAATATTTGTAAAAAAATAAAAAAGTATTTCAAAATCACTAGACAAACAATGAATATTGGCTGATTAAATAAATGAAGTACCTTACATGATGAAGTAAATCCCAGCAAAATTAAAGTAATTAAATCACAAAGTTAGGAAAAAGTATAAAATGTACATTAATCAAGTAACTGAATGGGGAAGAACTTTTTAAACTTAAAAATAATGGAAGAAGGGCAGCTGAATGGCTCAGTTGGTTAGAGCACTAGCTCTGAACATCAGGGTTGCCGGTTCGATTCCCACATGGACCAGTGAACTGCGTCCTCCACAACTAGATTGAAGACAATGAGCTGCCGCTGAGCTTCTGGAGGGGCAGCCAGATGGCTTAGTTGGTGAGCTCTTAACAACAAGGTCGTTGGTTCAATTCCCACATGGGATGGTGGACTGTGCCCCCTGCAACTAAGACTGAGAACGGGAACTGGACTTGGAGCTGAGCTGCATCCTCTACAACTAGATTGAAGGATAACGACTTGGAACTGATGAGCCCTGGAGAAACACTGTTCCCCAATATTCCCCAATAAAAAATAAATTAATTAATAAAATAAATTAATACATAAAAATAATGGAAGAAATCAAGGGAAAAATAGATTTTATTACATAAATATTACAAGCTCATTTATTTTATGAAAAAAAGACCCAAATTACATTCAAACTGCAGTTTACTGTTAATTTACTGTTCTTTTGACAACAGATTAAGAATTTTTCTAATTTTTATATGCATAAAATAAAAACATTAATATTCAAATTGGTAAATATACAGAAGATATGATTAGGCAATTTACACAAGACAAAAACAACATGGTTCACAAACACATGGAAAATGTTTAAACCTACTGGTATTCATAAAAATGTGAACAACTTTAAAAAACCCGTTAGGGAATTATAGGAATAATTTAATAACAATTTTAAAAAAGAGAACTTGGACAGGATGTAGTGAAATAGAGATACTCTAGTGGGAGAGTAAATTTGTAAGCTATTTTGGAAAGTAATTAAAAAACATGATTTAGTAATCTGAAAACATTAATTTTCTTTCTTGTCATTTTCTCTAGGGAACTTGTCTTCAGGAAAGCTCTCAATGCATAAAAAAATAATTATTTACAAAGATATTCGGTAAGTTATTTACATGAAAACCAAAATGTCTAATCTTAAAGGGAGAGACTTAATAATCCAAATGGAACATTAGATAACAAATTAATAATATTTATAAAGAGAATGTATAATGATTATTTAAAAATAATAATTGAAAAGAATCAAGATATTAACTGGTGTGATTGCGACTTAGTAAAAATATGAACAGTATAAAGGATGGAAAATAATACACCAAGATATTGATAATGGAGGGGAGCAGAATAGGCCACCCCAGAATGTTCTACTTTGTCATGTGGATTATTTCAAGCTGAAGACAATCAGGGCCCAGCAGAATCAGGAAGAGCTTTTTGCCTTACCATTAACTGCCTGAAAGAATTTAGATAGGGGGGTCTGTACCAGGAAGAGAGCTATTGCCAGAGGCAACTTTATCAGAAAGACTTATCTGCCTGGCGTGGGCAATTATTTGTTTACCAAACGTTTTCACTTCTCATCTTCCTTTGAATTATTTTACTCCTTTTTTGAAGCCCCAGATCCCTACCCCCTTCTCCTTAGCTCAGAATGGTATATAATCCTCAATTACCTGATTAGCAGGGAATCTCATATTTTAATGAAGCTTCTGTGTGTATGAAATTTGTTTTTTCTTGTTAATCTGTATTATGTCAATTTAATTATTAGGCCAGTGAAAGAACCTACACAGGAAATGTTTCTGACTCTACAATATTGTATACCTTTGCTTGATAGGATAAGTAGTGATTTTTCTCTTTTGATTCTCTTTTCTATATTTTCCAAAATATGAACCTTGTTTGATTTAAAGTCTCTCTAATCCATTATTTTCTGTAAATTTCTTTTAGCTCTGAAGTTCAGTGATCCTGGTTCAGTCACCTATTATTCACAATGAGAAGGCTGCAATGACCTCCTGACTGGTTGTGCAGTCGGTCTCTATTGTATTCCCTTTCCTATATTAATTGTTCATATTTGTTGAGTCCTTACTGTGTGGAATTTACCTACAAAGCATTTTATATAATTAGTCTATCTATTCCTCTTAAAACATCCTGAGGGTATTACTATTTTACAGACAAGGAAATAGATAATTAAGTAGCTTGCCGAAGCTCATTCAGAGATATTAAATGGAAGAGCTGGGTTTCAAAGTTAGATCAGCTTGAGATTGGAACACGATCTCTTAAAGATTACTCCACAATGCCTACCAACCTACCCCTGCAAATTAGTCTTGTAGACAAACAGCCCAATTAAATGTGTAGAATTCCATTTTCATAATATTATCTGCTCAAAAGCCTCAGTAGTTCTTTGTTAATATGTAACCTACAAAAAAATTCAGGCATTCAAAATATGTTTTAGAAACCCCAAATCTCCTTCCAGCTTTATTTCTCATTATACTCTAGCCCATTCTTTCTTTCTTCCATGCATTCATCTATCTGCCTGCCCATTTTTCTATTTATCCATTCATCTATCGTTTAGGTCACAGAGTGGCCTAAAAGTATTTGAGGAAATGACTATAATATATTTATCTTGGCATTAGCAAAGTAGAAAAGAAAGAAATTCTGATACATGCAATCAGAGAACTGTTATATTTTAAAAACATTGTACAGGGAATCTTAGACAGCATTCTTCATGAAGTGGGAAACTTCACTGATTTGAGTCCTTGCTGTATTTAAACAATATTTACTTATGCTAGCCCAACAAGATCAGGCAGAAAGACCTTTTGAAGTTTAATTTTCCTGCTTGTGGGGAGGCCATTAGAGGTGAAGAGAGGAGGTGCACTGCCTTGGTCTGGGAAAGTTTCCTCGGATTCAGCCAATAGTGCTCCTCTGCTTTACATTATCTAGAGCTCCTGATATCCTCAGGCAACTGTTGTGGGAACAACAAAACAGTTTGACGGGGCATTGGAATGGAGACCTTGGAATACTTGATCACTTGTCCTGTATCAAACTTTATGTACAACTGAGACTCAACAAACATTCCTACACTATTGCTACTTAAAGTGTGATCTGAGAACCAACATCACCAGTCAGATGGTTAGAAATATTGACTATCCAACCCCAGTCCAGGCCCAGTGAAACAGAATCTGCATTTTACCAAAATCCCTAGGTGATTTGGAGCATCTTAAGTCTGATGTTCTACATGGCATGCCACTAGTGCATTATAAAAACCTCTGAACACAAGATGGCAGTGTTTCCTATTCCTTCAGATACTTTCTCAGATTTGATACAAAGTTCACTTTAAAGTTGGATTAGGCCAGTGTGTGTGTGTGTATGTGTGTGTAAAAGGCTGAGCAGGCTTGTCACTGGTTGGCTGGGTAGGGAGCAGATATTTCCTCCCATAGAAGAACCACCCTAGTAACACCCACCAAGTGAAAGAGAATGAATTTTTGATTGAGGGACTTAGTCCATTCGAGTATTTCAGATCTCATTTGGGAAAAAGAATGGAGCTGTCCCTGCGAGTTGTTCTGGTGATTTTGTGGCTTCCAGTGGATTGTGAGTTGGAGATGACGAGGACAAAGAGATCCAGGGACATAGTCCACTGGATAGAGGAGGAAGGGCCAGGATCCATTCTGCTGCATCTTTGGTTATATCTGTGGTTGTGGGAAGAAAATATGAGTGTTAAGAGTGTCAGTGTAGTGACTAAAACTCCTGTTTCTGTCATTGTGTTTCTGCTTAGGGGTGAGCAGCCAAAGGTTGGAACAGAATCCTCAGCACCTGAGCATCCAGGAGGGGAAAGAGGCCGTTCTGACATGTAATTTTACAAATTATTCTCCAGCGTTCTTACAGTGGTACCGACAAGATCTGGGAAGAGGCCTCGTCTCCTTGCTACTAATACGTGAAAATGAGCGCCAGAAACAGACCGGAAGACTGAGGGCCACCTTTGATACCACTATCAAACAGAGCTCATTTCATATCACGGCCTCCCAGCCTGCAGACTCAGCTACCTACCTCTGTGCTGCAGACACACGGCAGGGCCCTGCCACTCACTTCCTGCTCCAAAACCCTGTTAACCATTCAGTCAACAGAACTGCTGGCTGTGCTGTCCCACAGCTCTTGGCAAAATAAAGTGGGGACTATTTGAATGGGGTAAAGGTGTCAGCACTGGATTGACAGGGAGCAGGGATCCATCTTAAAGTCACAGTCCTGCTGTTACTGACTAGATGACTTGGAGCAATTCCAGAGATTTGCAAGTCTCATTTCCTCATCTAAAAATGATGGGCTTAAACGTGTGGTTCTTAAGCTTCTGTCAGCTCTGAAATTCAAACAATATAATTTTTCAAAAACAAAACAAAAACTCCCTGAAGAATGCCTGAGAGCAAGGACAGAGGATTTGCTTTCCTATTATTATTTTTTAAGATAGTTAATTCTGCTCAGTTTTTGTGACTAGGCCAGAACAACATGAGAAATATACAGGATTAAACATGTTCCTCTTGTGGACAGAAAAGAACTGAATGAGATACCGAGGTAAAGTAGTGAAAAAGCAGTTTGTTAGAAGAAAAAGTACACTTCAAAGAGGTAGAAGTGGGCGAGCAGAAAGCAGTGGCTCAAGGCCATTATTAGGAGAAAAAGTGCACTCCAAAGGGTTTGGAATGGGCCCCAAGCAAAGGCAAGGCTCAGGAGGCGCTGACTGGTGAGGACTTGCAGTTTTTACTCCTTTTTTTCTCTAGAATGGGCTGTTCCTTTCCAGGGGTGGGATCACTTGATTGTGACACCTGTGATCGCCAAGAGGCTATTACCTCATCTTTTTAAACTGCGCATGTTCCTTCCCAGAATTCAGTCTGTTATAATGATATTAATGAACTTCTGGGCATATGTGTAATATTATAATGATGGTATAATGAGGCCCAGGTGAAATGAAAGTCGTTGTGGCCTTTACTGCACAGCTGAGTGACTGGTCTAATCTAGCTGGGTATTTAGTACCCATTTGTTTCCTCATAGGGGTAGATAATTACAGTGAGAAGGGGAAGTTTTGAGCAGAGAGGGGAGATCTTTTGGGAGACTGCATTCTGTGGGTTGTGTTGGACATGCAGGAATGCAGAGACCCGATGACTATCTCTAACTACCTGCCTTGTTTTCCCCTTGAGAGACATGATCCCCATAAAATCTCTATGGGAAGTTGAGGGACAGGAGGTCTTTTCTTCTGTATCTGCTTCCTGCTGGGCAGAGACACAGAGCTGTCCCTACCTATTGGGGGATTCACGGAACTCTTCCCCTATCTGATCTTAGATGAGAGGCAGGGGTCTTGATATCTGTCTGGAAGACCGTGTTGGCTTCTTTGGTTGGGACTGGTAATCTTGCTGGGGTATCATTTGTATCCCCAAAGCCCCTAAATGAGAAAAAATAGATTTTGGTTAAACAGAGTTAAAAGTGTTGGCCCAAGAAGCAGGACCCAAAGCCATCGACGCAAAGTGGCTGAGTGATAGAAATTCCGTTTAGCTTCATAGAGCCGGTGGTCTTTTCCTCTAACCCGATTAATCCAGTCATTCAGGTGGCGGTGTTCACCCAGGAGCTGGGCCTGGAATGGCCTGGAGCAGGGGCAGGGGACTTCCTAGGATCAGGTTAGAAACAATCTTCTGAGTAAGATTAAAAAGCTGATTTGAAAGGTGTTTAAAATCAGGAACTAGGAAGCTAAGAAACTGGGGGAAAGGAAACTTAAGGAAAAGGAAACTTAAAATCCCTACAGGAAAGAAAATGTAACAGTTTTTCAGTGAAGGGGCTACTCGTTTTGCCCGTATCAAATTGAACACCAAATGATGATGATGAGGAGGATAAAAAATTGACCTGTTTTTTATTACTCATCTTGAACAGCTGAGCATGCTGTATTGAGCAACAGGCCATAAGTCTTGAACATCGCAAAGACAGATTTAGAGCCTATATTTACTGTGTGTGTGATATCAGTTGACTGTGTCTACATATAATTCTTTTTAAAAGACGGAACTTGCACCTTCTCATGCTAGACATAGGTTCCGAGTTGAGGACTTCTGTATTTTTTTTTTTTTTAAACACAGTGGTGTCATTTCTATTGAAGGGGAGCAGAATATGCCACTCCCAAATATGCCTCTTTGGCATAAGGATTAGTTTGAGCTGATTATTTTTATGAAACAGCAAACACAGTAGAAACTCTGAAAACTGAGTAGAAGTTAACCTTTTGTAAGAGACATTGAATTTATAAGGGAAATCTTCATTTATAAGTGTACCAGGAAGAGGAGGATCATTCTAAATCTCTAGAAACTCATGAATGGAGAAGGCCATGACTTAAATCTGCATAACAGCCATACCCTTGTTTACTGTGCTTTGCCCGAAAACCTCCCATAACTGGCTTCCCTCTGCACAACATCTTTTTTTCCTTTTTGTCTTGAGCTGATGATGGTATTTAAGGTGTTAACTTGGGCCATTTCTTGTGTTACTTGGTTTTCTTGGGTCTCCCCCATGTATACAGGATGTATACATGTTATTAAACTTTTGTTTGTTTTCCTTCTGTTAATTCATCTTTTATTACAGGGGTCTCAGCCAAGAACCTGAAAGGGTAGAGGGAAAATTATTTTCTTTCACCACACTCATTTACCCTGAAATTGATCTCCTGGTGTGATGGTTACTCTTTTAGCTCAACAGAAAATTCTGTTACAGGCCGAAGCAATTTACATCCTGGTTAGAAAATACAAAACTCGAGACCACACAAAGACTCAATACAATAGTTTGCAGCAGTTTCCAGCAGACTCTGCCCTGCTGACCAATCTCTTTAACCAATTTGCTGCCATGGTAGAATATATCCAAACGAATATTTCCATCCACTGACTGCAGATGAAAACTTCCAAAAAGGAAATTTAGGAAAGCAGACATGTATTTTTCTGTATTTTTGTGGTTTTCAAGAATGAATAACAATAGGAAATTTTTATACATAAAAATAACATCATTTATATACAAAGCAGCTCAAATTGTTATTATTAAATGCATAAAATAGTCAAAATGTCAACTTTTTGTTTTTTTGTGGATTTCTGATACACTTTGGAAAAAATACTTGAAATCAATTAATGCAGCGAAAGAGTTAATAAATCTCTTTTCCCTATTTCTACCTGCCTCGAGAATTCCTTAATGACCCACGAGTGAGCAGCCACAACATTCAAGTCTATCAATTGTCTCTTGATGATGTGGAACCCAAAGTTGGGTATAATATTCCAGTCATGTTCTAAGCCAATGCCAATGAGATTTTACTTTTTTATCTGAATTTTATATTATTGTTATTGTTGATCTAAAGCCACTTAATCTTCATAATTTTTCTTGAGTTAGACAAAGGTAATCTTACTTAATTTTCATAGGTGAGGGCTTGCTTGTGTTCTAGTCTGTTATTTTGTACATCTGATCTTATTTTTAATTTTATCAGTGAATGCAATTCTCTTAACATCTTACCATGTCCTCCTCTCAGTTGATGCTTATTGCCAGCAAGGCCATCCAAAGCTCAGCATAGGGAGGTTGATCTGATTATCTCTGCTTAAAGAATGGCACCATTGCTTTTACATAAAGGCTCTAATGGACTCCAAATTCTGATAGACTTACTGTATAATCAGTTTCTCTGTAAAGTAAATTACTTTTCTATTTTATAGGCCCCCCAATTCAGCATAAGAAATTTATGCTGAATTGATATGCATTCTTTTGAGTGGTTGACGGTCTTTATGAAACTTATGATTACTGATGAGACAGAAAAAGAGTTAACAAAAAATCAGCCGGAGGGGGATTAACAGAAAGTGATTTGATCAGTACTGAGACTGGGTCCATTCTTCAGGGACTGCCCAGGCTCAGCCCTTAGAGATCCATTTTTCTGTCCAAACATCCCTAGAAAAAGGAGATAAGACCCTGACCAGAATGTTCCAGTTTTTAGCGCCTGTGCAGACTGCTGGAGCCTGCTTTTAGCCTGAACTCTGGCATCATTAATATACAATTAGAATAAAATGAACATTATGGCTTGGCTCCCAATGTCAATCAAATAGCCTCAGAGTATACATCAAATGGCCTGAATTTGTATGTCACATCCTCTGCTATAAGAAAATCACCTACACTTTCCTAGATAAGAAAAGCTTACTGGAAGATCGGCACAGTTGTCTGCTCTAGACTCTACTCCTGGCAGTGGCAGCTTCTCTATGGGTGCTTTTCTTCTTGAATAAACTTTCTAACTTTTATTCCTTTGTGCCCTGTGAATTCTTTCACAACTCTCGAGTAGCCACGACAGTTACCAGCTCAAATCCATGATCCAAAATGACAACAAGTAGGTATTTTCTCAGTATGTATAAGAAAAAGAAATGCCAGTTTCTTTCAATTCCAAACTGAAGCTGAGTACTGAGGAAATATAACTCCTGGCACCAAGAACCTCAAGCACCTGGGAAAACATTTTCCATCCTGACACCAGCAACCCTGCCTGAGATATCAGTTTGTTTATTTACATAATTATTTTATAAACATGAAAAACTTTACACAATATATTAAGGAGAAAGAAGAAATCCCCAATTATTTTAACATAATTACATTAGCTATATAAAAAAATTGTAACATATTTAAATAATATTATATATATGTTTCAATATTAATATAGTTACACACAAATTTAAAGTTTCAATTTAAAAAAAAATAATTAAAATATTACAAATAAAATGGCTATCTCTTTATTTTTCTCCTCAGTCTCTCTTTCTCTTTTTGAAGAGGAACTTATCAACTTTGTTTCTCAAGTCTATGTTTTTATATTGCCGATACATATACATTTATCTCTAAACAATGTGTGGTGGTGTATTTTTAAAATTTACATGAATGCTATCCCACTGTGTAGGTAATTGCAAAACCTGCTTTTTTCATTAAAAAATGTTTTTGAGATGTAGAAAAATTTATACATATAGATATATTTCATTATTTTAACAGCTATGTAGTATCCTATCTTAGGAATACATCGTATGTCCCTTTTTGACGGACATTTGTATCATGCAACATCATCAATAATGATCTTAGGCTCAACTAGACAATCATGTACAAAACTCAGTAGGCCACATAAATTTTGGCTTCCCTCATGCCTGGAGTGTTTTTAAGGAGAGTCACCTCAGCTGTCTACATAGAAGTTCAGGGACTATCCTTTTTGCAACTCCCGCTGCCCTTTTCCCATACCAAAGGCTCAGGTGTGAGGGAACAGAACCAAATAGGCCACTCAGATTTAGAAGCTCCATGTCCCAAAAAGAACCAATATCTCCTGTAACAGTTACAAAATCACTGCCCCAAAGCTATGGCTTCCTACCAACTACTCACAGTTCATTTATAGTCCAGATGCAATTTACCAATGAGAGATCATATGACTATAGCAATGTTACCTAGCAACACAGCTGACATTCCACCTTTATCAAATGTCCAAACAGACGTAGAAAGTTCACCTAATTTTTTTCATATAAGAGAAAGGGTTTTGTTAATCCTTTACTCAGGGGTGTTTTGAGGTTTTTATTATAAAAATTCTACAAGGAATATAATTATATTTCCTTATATATAGGTGCAGAACGTTATGTGTTATACATCTAAAAGGAAGATTGCTGGATTATTTGATTCACATTTTAAAAAACTTACTTGCTATTGCCAAATTACTCCAAAATTTTCTTACCAGTTTTCACTCTCATATCAGCATTAAAGAACTCTTATTTTCTCACATCCGTGTACTTGATATTCCCTGTATCACATCCCCTCTACCCTATCTGTATTTCTTGTATTTCCCAAACAAACTGCTTATACTCAAATCCCTTTTTTAAGGTTGGCTTCTGGAGAAACCCAGTCTAAGAGTATTGGTACAGAAGTGATCCTAGCAAGCAAACAAATAGAATGAGATGGTGGAATTAAGTTATTGCTGTTTAGATGGCAACAAGGCTCCCACTATTAGAGGTAAGTGGGATGGATGGTGGTAAGTTCTGACAAGTTACAGCATCACAATGACTAATTACTTGTGGTGTCAGAAGGAATACTGGAACAGTCTGTACCTTCTTCTTCTTCTTCTTCTTCATTTTTCTGTGACCCTAAAGTGACAGAAAGAAATAAAATCTTAAAAAATTAATCTCAGACTTCCATGAAACTGATTGGTATAAAGAGTTACAATAGTTTCAAAAAGTAATGGCAGTAGAAATATTACCTAATGACACTTTACCCTGCTTTGTTGAATCAGAGATCCCAAATTTTCATTTTGCACTATATCTGAAATGTAATATAGCCACTCCTGGCTGGGAATAAATTTTGAATCCCAAACTAACCTTGCAAGGAGAAAGGCCAGAAGGTAGAATGCAATTAGGTTGTTTTAGAAAGTGCTTCTTGCTTTGTGGATGAGTAAGCTCACCCAGTATCTCTAGGTTCTACCAGTTGAGGAGAGTTTTTTCTTTTTTCTTACAAGATCTGAATGATAACTTATACATACACATATCAGAAATGTCTCCAGAAGGACATCCTGCTTACCCATGGCTCAGCCATGGAGCCACCCTGACCACATGTGTGTAATGACCTTTATACTCAGTGGTAAAATCCCATTTTATTCCATTTTACTATGGATTTAGTTTCTCCCTGATCCACCAGTGATCTTATAGAAGGAATGAAAATGAAGATAGGAACTCATCCTGAGGATCCTGTCTGTACCAGTGAAGAGGCCCAGGATTGCTTAGGCTGTAAACATGGTCTTGGGGTTCCATGATACAGGACAATTTCTCCCCACTCTCACACAATTCTACATTGCACACAACCAATCCTCAATAAATATTTCTTTGCTTAATCGTATAAAAACAAATTTTGAGGTCCAAGAGCCCTTATAAATCTTTGAGTTCATCCTTATAATCCAAAGACAGAAACTAAATACAAGATGCCACTATGAAAGAATAAGGTAATATATAAGCTGAGAGTAGAAAGAAACTGGATTTCCTCATTTCCTCTTTAGCATACTTTCCCCTGCTTCCTTCTTGCAGGGTCATATTACTGAACAAAGAGAAACTATCTAGTGAAATTCGAGGTACTTAGATATTTGTTGTATGTGTCTGGGAAAACCATGGTCAGTCATTTTGTATACGTGACGAGAATTCCAACTGGTGTAAACGTTTGACATCTTGGGCAGGAAAGGGGACTTAGGCTGAGCCACTTACTTCTACCAGGAAACCAGTGTATCATTCACTGGCTTCTGTAGTAGTAAACCAAAGATGTTGGGGCCATCCTCAACACCTACATGTATTTCTAAATACTTGCCTGGAAATAGCAAATATATTCATTATCCCAAGTAGACACTCTTTGAAGGCAGGATATGAGTATATTGAGCATAACTCACACATTGTCAGCAGAAACGATAATTGGAATTGGAAGACTCATGCAGCTGGCAGTCCGTGGAGATGCTACATAAAGGTTTTCTAGGCCAAAACTTTGACAGCAAGTAAAGCAATATTCTATGAAATTATCACGGAGCTGGGAATTATCACCAAGAGTGGCTATATCTATGCTATAGTTAATATATGAAGCAGTGGCTTTCATTTGAATGGTCGCATTCACACCATGACATTCAGTTCTCTCTCTCCCAAAAGAAGGAAAACTGTCCAGAAAAGGGTTTGAGAAATCTTATGGGGAATGGGTGAGAGAATGAAAGATCCTTAAAATCAGGAAATTTTACATACATGAAAACACACATTTTACACATACACATATATTTATAGAGTAAGTTGATAGTCTTCAGATCGCTGTCTTTAAATTGTCAAGGAAGTGAGATGTGGAAGAGAGAGTAGAATTCTTCTTAGTAATTCCAGAGGACCACTGAGTTCAAATCACAGGAAAGGAGCTCCCACTTCTGGAAATGAGGTAGTCTCGGTTTCCCAGGGACCATTTCTACACGGTCAATTTTCAGTGTCCATTCCTATTAGTAAGATGACCCTGGCAGACATAGGCAATATTAAGATTCCCTGAATTTGTTCTACAAAAATAATCGAAAATTCCAAGAAATTGAAGTGGATGAAAAGGGATTTTGGGCAGGAAACTTAATTCTGAATACACTCAGGAATGGAGGACTTTACCAATGTCGGGGGAAAGTACACTGTAGTGGAGTTTGGGAGAAAAGTGACTGAGTATGACATCTGAGCCAGCAATGGTCAGGGAAGCAGAAACACACGCCAGGAGAGGTGGCTTATATGTTAGAAGAGATTCCACTGAGGATATGAGTCAGTAATTTTAGGACATACCCTCCATGTTCATATGAGAAAATGAAACCACCTCAAGAATTAACTGATATGTGGTTACATTTTCTGAATTTGCAGCCTTATTTTTTTCTCAGAAGTTGTATTCTTTCAGTACTTTGAAAGATGTGTGACACAGAGCTTTGGAATAGATGTCGTCAAGCTTGTTTCCTATGGCTGAAGTGTTAATAACTTGTGGAAGATATCCCTCTGCTCCTTTAACAGTAAGTTTCGCTCTATTACTTTTTATCACAGTCATCTTAACTGTGAGAAGATTCCTCATTTTGGCTGTTGGTACTGTCCGTTCACTGAGAGAAGCAAGGTCACAGGCAAGACCAGCTTAGGGGGCAGAGTCTGAGATAATATACACAAGAAATATTGAAAGATCTTCTTTCTCTTATTCTGATCTTTGACTTACATATTGCTTTTAGAGATGTCTCCATAAGAGACAAATGAGGTTGGTAGATTTAGCTGAATAGGAAGGTTTTATATTTTCTTTGTTTAAAACAGTGAATCGTGGCATTTTCCTGATTTCAAACATGTAAACCCAGTCCATCGTTGAATAAATACCAATGCTCTGTGTCTGCCTGTTTCCTACATGTTAATAATGACTCAGTAGTGTGCAGTGATATAAACCTTGATCTCTACATTCTTACTTAATCTCTGATTTAAGACCTAATTCGTTTGATCTATTGCTGCCTTTACTTATGTGTCTGAGTCTCAGAGGCACAGGGTAAGAGAACATTTAACCAGTGCGTTCAGTCGTTACGGATGTGACCACAAGGTGGTAGTGCACCTCTGCTGATACAGAACATGTGGAAGCTCATTTCAGTGGATTCTGAATGAATGGGCTAAGGCAGAAGCGGGGCCTTTTTCTTATTGGCTGGGTAGACAGTGTGAGAAACCCCTATGTTTGTTAGAGAAAAGAAAGGATAACCTGATACTAGAAGTAGCTCCCCTGGCTGTAGTTTGCAGGTCCACAGTTGATCCTAAATTGGAGGAATGCTGAAGACATCCATTGAAGCTTTATTCATATTCTTGTGGCTACAGCTGGAATGTGAGTTGAGGCTTGTGGGAAACATTTTATATTAGTGGATATTCTTTAGAAGCCAAGAGAGGTTTAGTTCGTGTGTCCTCTAGTTGTTGTAGAAAAAGAAAATTCTGAAGCATAATGATGTGGTAACTCTTCTCCTTCCTCTGACTTACTTTTTCTTTCTGCACAGGGGTCAGCAGAGGAGAGAATGTGGTTCAGCATCCTCCTTCCCTGAGTGTCCTGGAGGGAAACAGCTGTGATATGAACTGTTCTTATTCAGACAGTGGCTCAAACTACTTCCCTTGGTATAAGCAAGAAGCTGGAACAGGTCCCCAGCTCTTTAAATACATTCGTTCAAATCAGGACAAAATCAAAGATGGAAGATTCATTCTTTTATTGAATAAGACGGCCAAACAGTTCTCCCTGCACATCGAGACCACCCAACCTGGAGACTCAGCTGTCTACTTCTGTGCAGCGAGTACACATTGCTTCTCAGGCACCTGCAATCTGTACGCAAACCTGCGAATGGAGCCACCGCTCTCCTTTGGGACAACTTTCAAGCATAGATAGTGTTTGTTGTATTTTGTCTGCAAGTGGAAACTAATGTGTTGATTGTTAAAAACACGTAATAAGTAGGTTAGGTTCAGGATGACCCAGAATTGTTTCAAACATCTTATTGGATGACTGTTGCTTAATGGATTTTCTGTGAAAATTAAGTTTATTTTGAAATTTAGTCTTTAAACATGACTTTACATTTGTTATTCAGACTCCTGTCCTATAAAAAAAAACCTTAGCATCAATATCAGAATCCTTATTAGGGATGGGCTTTTAATCATTGTGTTTTGAAACAGCATTTATTATTTTTTTGATTATAAAACATTGTAAGACAAATATAGAAATTATGAAAAATACAAAATTATGAAATCAATAATAGTGTAATCAGAAATACTGCTAATATTTGAATTACACTAATTTTTATTGTAAGTTAGATCATGATTATTTTCACTTAATATTATTTTTTAATTTTATTTTTCAATTACAGTTTTCATTCAGTATTATATTAGTTTCAAATGTACAGCATAATGGTTAGACATTCATATAATTTACGAAGTGATCCCGTGTGTAAATCTAGTATCCACCTGGCACCATACATTGTTATTACAATATTATTGACTGTTCCCTATGCTGTTCCTTGACTCACAGTGACTATTTTGGCAACTTGAAATTGTTATTCTTATTGAATATTATGTCTTGACTCGAGCATGTCTCATTTCATCCAGAATTCTCTTCAAACATCTGCTTTTTAATAGCTCTGTGAGGGATTTTAATAAATTAGTTTTATATTAATTTTCTTCTTCTTTATTTGTGACATAATGTGAGAGTCCTTTCTATGTGCTCTGACCACTTTCTTGTTAAGAAAATGTGACTTGGGTTTTTCTTTCTAAACCAGTGATGGTGTATATTATTTATGTGTTTGAAGAAATTAGGATAGGAAGTGAGTTGAGAGTGTGAGCTTCTGATTAAACTCACAAATCTATTCTTTACCAAATTCTATGCGTATCTGTTCACATTGACTCCATCGTAGAATTTAGAACAGAGTTGTGTATTATTCACTGCCATAGCTGCAGTACCTACAACAAAATTTTCACATAGTTGAAATCAGTTGTTAAAGAAAGAAAGGGGAGTCTGCCCTTTATTCATAATTTTAATTTGTTTTGTGATACAATTAAATTTGTAAATTGATTTGTCAACAACACATCTCTTTAATGTGTATATTTGATTATTTATTGTTTAAGAACATACTATTTATTTCCATTTATGTGTTTTTCTTTCTAGATAAAGCTTCATTTTTTAAAAAATATAATTAAATTTATTCCTAGATTTGTAATTTTTTCTGCCATTATGATAAAATCTTTCTTTCTGGGGTATATGGAAAAATTATATACATTTTTGTCAGCCACCTTACTATTATTAGTAGATTGCACAAAAACGTTGGACTAATGGTTAATTCAGTAATAGCTTGTTACAAAACTCCCTGCCTCATATTCATGCTCTGATTGAATTAAACATTACTAATCACACCTTTTTTTTTAAAGTTATGTATTTTAGTATTATAGATAAATCAGTGGAATGAAAGATGTTGCATAAGTAATTAATTCTCTAATTCTCCCACCCCTGGGAGAATGAACTGTTCTTATTCAGACAGTGGCTCAAACTACTTCCCTTGGTATAAGCAAGAAGCTGGAACAGGTCCCCAGCTCTTTAAATACATTCGTTCAAATCAGGACAAAATCAAAGATGGAGGATTCACTCTTTTATTGAATAAGACGGCCAAACAGTTCTCCCTGCACAAGGATAGGTTATTTTCAAGATCGTTTATACTCTTCCTGAAGATGGATTGGTAGAGTGAGATGACCTCTTGCCTCCTGAGTTATGGTTGTTGGCTATTAGCTAACGGGCTTGTTCTCATAAGGAAAGCCATCAGATTAAGTTAGGTTTACAACATCTGAAGAAGAAACGACCAACACCCCAGTTGTTTATATTATTTCCGTCACTAAACCACTAGATCCTGTACCACCACTCAGTTTTTTCTACACTTGGTGTTTTGAACATTTAAGTTAATTTTATAGGCATAGTTAATCATTTCAAGTGTTCAAATTCCTATTGATGAAGATTCACTGTTGCAGTACCAATGAGAGTATAGATATTATTTGGGTTTTCTAGGACTTGGCATTGAATGACATATCCAACAATTCTTTACTTTGTTGCACTAGCAATGTCTTTGTAGAGCTGAACTATAGCACTAGCGTTGGAATTACAGTTGTACCTTGGTTTTCGAACATCTCCGTTGACGAACATTTCGGTTTACGAACGCCGTAAACCTGGAAGTAAATGCTTCAGTTTTCGAACATGCTTCAGAAGTTGAACATGTCACACAGCTTCCGCTGAGTGCAAGATCCTGAGGCCTAGCTGTCGGCTGTTTTCGAACATTTCAGAACTTGAACTGTTTTCCGGAACAGATTACGTTCGAACACTGAGGTACCACTGTATCTCAAATGAAGGCTGTACGTAAAGAAGTTCTTTTATTTGTAAGAAAATAAAGTCAGGTAAATCAGAAATATAAAACTCTAGTATTAAAGTGGGAATATACCTCTAAAAGTATGAAAAATAAAAAAATGGAAAGAAGAGGATGACAATGAGGAGTTCTAATCATGTAGGAGAATTCTCTTCTAATGGTATCTAATAGAGATGTCTACCACATGAAATGATGTTTGCTTCAGTGATATGTCGGTGCTCATGTTCTGTGGACTGTTGGCTTCTGAAGATCTCTGAAGAACCTCAGTTTAAGATCTTTAATGTAAGTAACTTCAATTCTTGTTATTTAAGGATGCAAGATGTCATTCTAGTTGGTAAACATGTAACCAAGGTTCAATCTCTTGTACTTTATCTGCTGCATAGCAGATAAATATAGCAAATAATACCTAATAAGTCATTGCACAAGTCCCACTGGAAATCTGTCTCTAGAATTTTTTTCAGAGCACTCAGTCAAATGGCATAGGTCACGCAAAGGCTGATTAAAGAAAAGCAACCTATGGCTGTTGATGAAAGGACTGAGATTCATGGGCTTATTTTTCTCGTTAAGCTTTTGAAACATTACAATATGTATGGTTTGGAACATTCTGAGCTACATGGGCCTATCAAGATGAATTCACAGTGTGACAACATATGACTTATGAGGGAAAGTATGCCGGGCCATGAGAGCTAAGGCTAACAACGCATTAGGCCATAGGAGTGTAGGAGTGTCTGCTACAGTAATTCATTTCAGTTTTAATATTCCACTTGTTTTTTTAACTTTTCCAAAGGATGGAGTGTTGATAAGAAAAATGACAATTTTCGGTGAGGGCAAAACCTTACATAGGTGTCCCTGAGGAATTTGTTCCCTTATATACATACTGAACTGGCACAGGTGGAAAACACAATACCAGGTGGATATTTAACTACTCTGAGGGCCATGGTTTTCTGACAGGACAGTACTTCAATTCACCAGTACTTTATAAAGCATAAAATACTTTAGCTACTTGATATCATGACCTATGGATGGAATGCAACTGTGTACGGTCCTTTTGGAGATACTCAAATGTTTCCTTAGGGCAGTATTGCAGGTCATATCCCACATTTATAGTATTTATAGGATTTGTTGGTTCCAAGAAAGGCATGACCTGACTCCATTTTCTGCCATCCTGAAAAAGATTCCCCACCAGCGTTTGTTTATTTTGCAGACAATACATCCCTACTGTGAAGTGTGGTCTCTGGCGTGTTTTAGCAAATATTCATTGGAGATCATTTTGCTTCTCCAGGCAGCTGTCCTAGCTTTGATATATCTGTAATACTATTTTCTAGTTATTCAACCAACTGGTAGGAAAATGCTGGGTGTTTTTAGATAGGAAAATAATTTATATTGTATGTGGTAGAATAAGATTTCATGGTGATTCCAGTGCAATATCTGAAGATGCTTCAACCAACTTACCTGAGTCTTCAATTACTTTGAGACAAAGAGGACAAGTTTTAGTTACTGTATCAAGAGACCGGCAGTGATAGGCAATGGGTGTTTGTTATTTGGCACATTGTTGAGTAATATCCTGAGGCTTGGCTTTCCTTTTATATCCATATAGTGTAATGGTTTATTCAGTGATTTTATGATTAGCTCCCCTGAGGAAGTGTATGGGGTCACCTAAGCTATATTCCCTTTAGAATTAGGCATATAGAATATAGAGGCTTTTTGTGGCCCATTTAGGGTCCTAATTGAAGTAATGGGAAAAAGGTAAATTAAGAGTCTTGATAACCTAATGACCAAACTCTGGTGTCTTATCTGGCCTTTCTGAAAAGAGTTGATCACGCTAAATAGAGAAGAGAAGCAGACCTCTGTGATATGACTACATACCTGAGGGTTTCATCTTAGTCTTCAGCAGAGGGAGAGCAGTTTTCTTATTTTCCTGTTATTTGGCACAAAATACGTAACTGGACAGTCGTTGGTAATAATAAGGTATATTGCAACAGTAATCGCTAGATCGAAAGAGCTATAGTGATTAGTTTAAACAGCTTAGCCTTCTTATCAGAAAGTGATTTATTTCTACCTTTGGTAAAATAACAGCAAACATAGGTGTGAGGATACATGATTACGACATTTTCTGTTGTTTTCAAATTCATTACATGTCGTGCTTTTAAATAAGTGCTGCCATCCAGTTCCATCACAGATGCAACGATTGAACCTAGCAATTGGTCAATTCTTCGATCTTCTTTTCAATATATAATTTTACGGATGTTTATTTTTAGTTGTAATTGTTTTTAAGTTAACAGTTTGTTGATCCAAAAGAAGCTATGGGCTGGGTGAGACTCTCAGCCAGAACACAGAGAAGTTTGACGTCACCCACAGCAACTTGCTACACCAGGAAACCCCTGTTTCCTGTTCTAGGGCAGCAGCAGCAGTACACAGCCCAGCATTTCTTCTCTCCCTTCAGAGTTATCTCTCCTTGCAGAGCCCTGACATGAGGGAGAGCAAGACATTGTCAGTCTAGTAGAAGAAATCAAAGATGTTGCTTTCCATCCTTCTGAAGTTGGTCATGGCTGCCATGTGGCTGGGTAAGGATGGCACCCGTGGGAATGGGCTTCCTCTACGACCCTAGGTTTTGGGGTCCAGACAGCATTTTGTGGGTATCCTAGGAAGGAAAGGTAGTATCATGTGATAAATAATTTCTTTGTCCCACTCTACTTATCCTAAAACCATGTGACTGTATCTTTTTTCTTTCAGGATCTAATATTGCCCAGAAGGTTACTCAAGGCCAACCAGCATTGTTAGTGCAGGAGAAGGAGGCTGTGACCCTGGACTGCATATATGACACCACTGCTGGTACTTATAGTCTATTCTGGTACAAGCAGCTCAGCAGTGGGTCAATGATTTTCCTTATTCGTCAGGACTCTTATAACCAGCAAAATGCCACAGAAGGTCGCTACTCCTTGAACTTTCAGAAAGCAAAGAGTTCTGTCAACCTTGTCATCTCAGCCTCACAGCTGGAGGACTCTGCATTGTATTTCTGTGCCCTGATAGAGCCCACAGTGAGAGGTGTGTTGGAAGGAGGTGTATCAAAACCTCAGGGCTCTGCTTGATGCATCCACCTGCTATAAAGACCAAGGCCAGGAATTGCCATTACAGACAGGAAGTGGTGAGGTCTGTGGCAGCATAGGTATAGGTAATGTTAGAGGGCAAGCAATCTAAGAAAATACCTCCCTAGGTTCATATACTATGTCTAGAGTTATCATTCATCAGAAATATTGAAAATTAGGTTTGAAATTGTTTATTAAAGACAAAGAATAGCCACAATAATCATTTCATCATTTGGTGATAGATTAAGCAGAACTGAGAATAATTGACTAGGGAAATTCAGAAACATCTGACTCAAACACCCGTAAAAATATGTGTGAATTGTTGGATTTTCAGGTCAATTTTTCTGTAAAGATTTATGAAGTATATTTTTTGTTACAGGCATTATTGTGATTAAGGAAGGCCATGAAATCTGTTTGTAATTTTCCTCTTGTCGTATATTATGCTCTTATATACTGTTTAATGAATTAGTTTAATTTAGATTTGTTAGCTGAGTTAAGTGTACTCTAATTTATTTTCTAAGGCACCTACTACATGACAAATTTTGTTCTGATATTATTTCTGTCTTATTAACATGGAAAAGCTCAGTTTCTCTGCATACATTTACCTGCCGCCCACCAACTTTACTCATAAAATGATCAAGAATTAGTGCTTTAGGGGTCATTGTGAAGAAGCAGCGTGTAAATTATCTTCTTTCTCTGCTCTTGCCTTTCTTTTTAAAAATTTTTATTTTTTAAAATTTTAAATTTTTTTATTAATTTCAGGTGTACAAAGCAAGATAATAGTTAGATATTTACACCTCTCACAATGTGATAACCCCCCCCTACCCCAAACTACTACCCTTCTGACATCTTACATAGTGGTTACAATAGCATTGACTATCTTTTTTATGCTATACTCCACATCTCATGAATATATATATGTATATATATATATATATATATATATATATATATATAATTATAGTTGATGTACAGTATTATTCTGCTTCAGCTTCTGGTATACAGAGCATTGGTCGTGCATCTACACAGTCTACGAAATCATTCCCCTGATAAGTCCAGTGCCCATCTGGCACCTCACATAATTTTTATAACATTGTTGATTATATTCCCCATACTGTATTTCATATCCACATGACTATATTGTGTCTACTAATTTGCACTTTCTAATCCCTTCTTCTTCCCCATCCCCACCCCCCTCCCATCTAGCAACCAACAGTTTTTTTTTCTATATCTCTGAGTCTATTTCTGTTTTGTTTGCTCATTTATTCTGTTGTTTAGATTCCACATATAAGTGAGATCATATGGTATTTTTCTTTCTCTGTCTGACTTATTTCACTTAGTATAATATTCTCAAGGTCCATCCATGTTGTTGCAAATGGTAAGATTTCATTATTTTTTATGGCAGAGTAGTATTCCATTGTATAAATGTACCATAGTTTCTTCATTCAATTGTCTATCGATGGTCTTTTCAGTTCTTTCTGTATATTGGCTATTGTGAATAACGCTGCAATAAACGTAGGGGTGCACATATTTTTTCAAATTAGTGTTTAGGATATCTTTAGATAGATACCCAAGAGTGTAATTTCTGGGTCACAAGGTAGTTCCATTTTCAATATTTTGAGGTACTTTCATACTGTTTTCTATAGTAGCTGCTTCAATCTGCAATCCCTTTTCTCGACATCCTCGCCAACACTTGGTGTTTGTTGATTTATTGATGACAGCCATTCTGACAGGAGTGAGGTGGTATCTCATTGTGGTTTTTATTTGCATTTCTCTAATAATTAATGACATTGAGCATTATTTCATATGTCTGGCAATCTGTATGTCCTGTTTAGAGAAATGTCTCTTCATGTCCTCTGCCCACTTTTTAATAAGGTTGTTTTTTTGTGTGTGTTGAGTTGTATGCGTTCTTTATAAATTTTGGATATTAACCCCTTATCAGAGTATCATTGCAAATATCTTCTCCCACTCAGTAGGATGCCTTCTTTTCACAGTACTAGAACAAATAATCCTAAAATTTATATGGAACCATAAAAGATCCTGAATATCTACAGCAATCTTAAGAAATAAAAAGAAAGTGGGAGGTATCATGCTACATGACATCAAATCATACTACAAGCCTATAGTAATCAAAATAGCATGGTATTGGCATAAAACAGACACATAGATCAATGGAACAGAATAGAGAACCCAGAAATAAATCCATGCCTATGTGGTCATTTAATCTATGTCGATGGAAGCAAGAATTTACATTGGGGTAAAGACAGTCTATTTAATAAATGGTGTTGGGAAAACTAGACAGATACAGGCAAAAAAATGAAACTGGACTACATTCTTATGCCATATACAAGAATAAATTCAAAATGGATTAAAGACTTAAACGTAAGACCTGAAACCATAAAACTCCTAGAAGAAAATATAGGAAGTAAATGCGCAGACATTACCCTTAGCAATATTTTTACTGATATATCTCCCCAGGCAAGGAAAGAAAAAGAAAAAGAAACATGTGGGACTACATCAAACTACGAAGTTTTTTCACAGCAAAGGAAACCATCATTAAGACAAAAAGGCATTCTGCTCTTGCCTTTCATTTAAACACTCCTCCCAAAGCATTTTTGCCATCAAATGGCTCATTTGCATACCCGCAAGTGCTCTTTGTTTAGTCAATGTTCCACAATCCGAAATCTGCATTCTATCCTGTTTCCTACCTTCCTCACCTAACCCCGCTTCCTCACTGCCTTAAATTTGGAAAGGTGATGTTTGGTTGCTAAGTATATTTGCATTTGGAAAACAGATGTGTAGAGTAGAAACCTGAAAAGGCATGTCTTTAAAAAATGTTTTAAGTTTTTAAAATTTTACCATAAATTTTTACCACTTTCACAATTTTAAATGTATAATCCATGGGTATTAAGTCCATTTACATTATTGTTCACCATCTATCTCTATGTCGGTTTTCATCTTGAAAAACTGAAAATTTGTAGTCACTAAACAATAACTCCCCATCTTCCTGTCCCTGTAGCCCCTGGCAACTGTCGTTCTACTTTCTCTTTCTTAGGGTTTGACTCTTTTAGATACACCAAGTATAGTGTATTCATGCACAGTTGGTCATATTTGATGGCTTGGCCATCAAGGCCTGGAACTTTAGTGCTCTACCAGTAAATACTGCAAGAAGTTGTAAACTGGATTCTGGGGTCCGGTGTCCGGGTGCCTGAGGACTAAGAAATTGCTCTTTTCAGGTTAGGATGTTGTTAATTAATGAGGTATGGATTTACTTGAGAAAGGGAACAGAGTTCTTTACTTAATTAGTGAGGGGAGAAACAAAGAGAAAACAGATGAATATCAAGATGGGTCAAACTGCAAACAAATTAATTCTAATTACTGGTGGCTAGATAGTGAGCTATGCAGTGAGTAAAACTGCAAACTAGCTAAGCCTAACTGCGTTATTGATTCCCTGAATTTCACCCTTACAATACTGTGACTCATTCACCTGGCATAATATCCTCATGGTTAATCTATGTTTTAGTGTATGTCAGAACTTTTTTCCTTTTTAAGGCTGATTAATATTCCAGCATATGTATGTACCACACTATGTTTATCCGTTCAGCTGTTGATGGATATTTGGGTTGCTTGCACCTTTCAGTGGAAACATGTATATAAATATTTTAGGTATATATACAGTTCTTTTTCCCAAAATTTTTTGATTATGTACTCAGAAGTAGAACTGCTGAATCATATGGCAATTCTATTTGAAAAAATGTGAGAAACTTTACAGTGATTACTTTGAAGAACTGTGCTCTGGACTGCTTAATCACAAGCAGATTTCAAGGATCATTGAAAGAGTGATCAGTAGCCATGAATGAAGTTTCAGTTTCCTGGTGATATACAAAGTTAGAAGAGTTTGTCACCCTTCCTACAATGCGTTGCTCATGTTGGGGCCTAGCAATTGTTCTAAAAATATTGGTCCAACCTCTAACTAGTTGTCAGCTCCTGAACTGCAGTTTATGTATTCTTTATAATATGTTCTCTTTCCTCTTTGGTGAAAGAATCAAACCTGCAAATGTAACTGTAGGCAGAAAAAATGTGGCCATGGAAAAAGTAGTGGGAGGAATGGAAAGAGAAATTAAGGGGAGACAAAGGAGGGAGGAGATGAGATGATCCTTAAGAAAAAGTGCAGCTACCAGCTCAGCCAGATCTAGATTTTGGTGGCCAAGAACAGACCCAGGATGTCATCTTGCCCCTCAAGGTGAAATTTAGCTAATTGTAATAGATCCTAATATTATTAGTATTATGGCAGGGAAAATCTTTACCCCCTGTACCACCATGACTAGTCCAAGTAGAGCCAAATAAGGACAAGAAAATCCCCCCTCCCGCCGGAGAGGAGTGGTCAGTCATGACCAGTTTAGGAACACCTATAATGTCACCACTAAATTTCAAACATTTCTTACTCTCCTTTTGAAGGTAATAAATTCCTAAGCCCCTTTGTTCTTCAGTGCCGTTGCTTTTCTTCCAGCCTGCCAGCTCCCACTATTTTGGGAGTGTACTATCTTATTTTCTTTTAATAGGGTCATGGCTTGCTTGGCTTATTTGGTGTGTCCTTGAATTATTTCCTGTGATGATACCAAGAACCTGCTTTTCAGCAACACAGTTATTTTATTAGTGCCATTTGCATAAATAAAGAACCCGCAAACAAACTGTCTTAAGATATTTCAAGCCGCAAGAAATAATTTCGCGACCACCCTCTAGTCTTTCAAAATTCCTCTAAAAATAATCTATAGTGAACAAGTTTTTACTATCAGAGACAACTGTGTTCAAAACTATTAGCTCTGACATGTTCTTTGTAGACACTTGTGAGCTATGTTTCATGATTTGTTAAATGGGAGAGTGATATCTTCTTTAGTATTTTGTATGAAAATTTATCAAAAATGCATCCAAAGAAATTGATAAGCAACAGATTATCAGTTATTGACAGTTATTGTTCTCAATAGGTACAGAGAACGCATTTGACAAATCGAGTATCTCTTCCTGATTAAAAATCCCCAGCAAATTGGTAATCAAAGGGAATTTCCTTGACTTAACAAAGGGCCTGTACAAAAAAACCTATGTCAAGTATCAAATTTGATGATGAAGGACTGAGTGCTTTCCCCTAAGATCAGGAATAAGGGAAGAATTTTGGCTCTCACCTCTTATATTTCATATTGTACTAGAGGCCTAGCCTGTGGAATAATGAAAAGAAAGAAACAAAAGACATAGAGTTTGGAATGGAAGGAGTGAACCTATATTTATTCATAGACAGCATAAGTGTCTATGTAGAAAAACCAAGGTATCTACAGAAAAGCTACTGGAACACACAAGTAAGTTTAACAACAAAGTTCAACATATACCTATCATATGATCCAGCCTTTCCGCTCTCAGGTATTAAACAAAGAGAAATGAAAGCAAATGTCTGTAAAATATCTTATACACAAATGTTCATAGCAACTTTATCTGTAACAGCCCCAACTGGGGAGCAGCTGAAATGTACATCACCAGGTGAATAGATAAACAAATTGTTTTATATCGCTATGATGGAATACTACTTAGCAACAAGATTGATTCTTCTGAGACCATAGAAGAATCTCAAAATAATTATACTGAGAGAAAGAAGTCAGACTAAAGAATACATATGATTCTATTTATATAAAATTTTAAAATATGCAAACTGATTTACGACAGAGGTGTTGCCAGAAAATGGGAGTGGGAGGTGGGGATAAGGTTGAGAGAAGGATTACGAAGAGACGTGGGGATCCTTTTGGTGGGATGCATATGTGTTGCCTTACAGCTGCTGAACCATCTGTTCCCCGCGCCTTCCCCATGACATCACAAGGAAGTGTCTGGAAAGCTGAGATCCGATGGAATGATATCGGTAAAGCTTCCTTGGGGGAGTGTCCCAGAAAGCTGGGAACCGATGGAATAATATTGGTCAGGCTCCCTTATCTGATGGTTTCAGTACAGTGATTGTGTCCCCTGGGGTTGTGGGTGTGTGAGAAGGCACAGTACATGTTGGAGCACAACGGAGACTTTCGGGAAAAACAGCCAGTCAGGCACGTAACTCATGGACCATGGAAAACACAAGTTTTACTTCCTTGTATGATTACTAATAAAAGCTATGCGTTGGCCCAATTCGGGGCTCAGTCCTTGAGGCTTGAGTCCCTTGGCCCCGCTTGCACTTTACTCTTGGCTACTGTCTTTCTTATCCCTGCGCCGCCCTTCTTGCTTCTCACAGCTCTTGTCGTGCAGGACGCGCGACACATATGTCCATTATCTTGTTTGTGGGGATGGCTTCAGAAATATATACAAATGTCCAATCTTATAAAATTGTTTACTTCAAATAGGTGTCATTTATTTTTATGAAAATTATGCAATAAAGCCAATAAAAATCCAAATTTAAGAAATACTTTCCTTCAATGTGTACACGTCCTTTTGTGTGACCCAAATTGCAAATTATTCCCACTGCAGATGATCATTGGCTTAAACTGTATTCTTTTGTTTAAGGCGTAGATAACAACTTTCTGCATCCACATGCTATACTGTTCATTTTCAACCCACCGTCATCCCAACCTAGTTTGCACTCTCCCTGTGTGTCAGAACAAATGTGTGTAGCTGCTGTTCCAGAGTTCCTGTCTAGCACAGTTTTGTGTCAGGTTCTGACAATGTGATTTGGAAGGTGGAGAAGAAGGAGAAGGGATACGTGAACCCAAACAGTACCTGAGCCTGAATTTCCTACTAGAGCCACATCTGGGAGACTATTCACACATTGCCTGTGGACTCAGGAAGCCCCTTGACCCGGAGCTGTGGAGAGAGCTCCGGGGACGCACTGAGCTAAGCTTCCATGTGCACGTCTGTGGGAGATGTTCACAGGGTCTTACAGAAAGAGGTGTCCTTCTCTAGAACTTTATCCAGACATCCTCAGAGGTTTTGGTTTTGTTTTGTTTTATAAAGCACTGGTCATAAAAAGGGAGCCAAAGAAGTGCTTGCTTTTGCTGCTGGCACTTCATAGAAAAAGACTCGCTTTCAAAAAGTTGTGTAGTCATAGGGACATTTTCCCATGCTAATCCCAGAGCTTTCTCCCTGATCTTTGAGGACCATCTTGATCTAGGACAGTTATCACCAATGAGATCTTGTAAACTGGTATCAGGCTGGCTGCACCAAAGCTACCTCAGGGTGGGGTGCTTTCAAAGATTACAGATTAGTGGGTCTCAATCCTGGAAAATGTGATTCATGCAATTAGTGGTGAACTCCCAGAATCTAAGTTTAAATCTCTCACGCATCGATTCTACTATCAGTTGTTGTATTGATAGGGTAGGTAGATGGATAGAATTGAGCAGGAGCAGGAGAAGCAACTCTAGTCAGAAAGTCCCTTGCTGCAGCTCCTACTTGAGTCAAGACCTCTTGCAGCTGCCCAGCAGGAGTCCAGGCTTACACATACCTCGGAAACAAAGAGGTATGTTATTAAAAGTCAGAGAAGGGAGAAACACATCCTGCTTGTCAGGACAATCAATACCTTACCAGCCCAACAGGATTCCAGGTTTTCACATACCCTTAAGGGATTTGTTTACACATAAACCAAGGGGATATGTTTGCACATGCCCCTAAATCAAAGAAATGCATTGCTAAGTGCTAGAGAAGGGAGGACTTGGCATCTCAGGGGCAGAAAGACAGAAAAGAGAAAGGAGAGGGAGGAACAATTCTACCCATAGGAATAAAAGCCTTTATATAATGTAAAACGAGGCTGCCCCCCTCTCTTGGGTCAGCCCGCTCCACGTCTCAGAGTGTACTCTGTTTTACTAATAAATTTCTGGCTATTTAATTCTGCACCAAATACTGTCTCTTGACTGAATTCTTTTTTCAAGAAGGTGAAGAGCTGAGGTACAACATCATCTCCCAATAACAGTATGAATATCAGCTGGTCTGTTTATAATATGAAAAGCTGGGAAAGAAGAGAGTTGTAACTTATGTACCAGGCTTCTGATGCAAATTCACATTTTATGGGATCCCTACCCAGTGGGGAAAAATTAATCCGTTGAGCTTTGGCAACGAAATGTTGAAGAGAGACAACAGTGGAAACCATTCCTGAAGCTAAATCTGCATTAACACTATAGGATTAGTACTCATTGCCTGACTCACAGAGGTTAGCCACTCATCTCAGAGTCAACGACGTAGTAGGAGAATAAGATAGTGATCTCAGTTTATTTTACAGGACATCAGTAACTTCAGTTTTGGTGCGTGTGTTTTTAAATCTAGCATTCATATTATCACTTTTTAATGATTCTGAAAGTCAGGAATATTTGACTACTAATAAGATAATGTGACTACTCTCCTAAAGAGCTTTTATTTAAAAGATAGCAGTACTACAATTGATATAATTTAGGACTGAGGAAATATTGTATTTCAGGTAGTAGTGATTCCTCTATCAAAGACTGTTTATTATTATTTTTTAATTTAACAAATATTTAGTGAACACATAATAAATATCAACTGCTGTTCTATATGATGGATTACAGTGCTGAAAAACAGAGAACCATTCAGTAATGACTCTATTTCTTAATCCTGCCTCTCTTTACAACCCAAAGACTTTTCTGACGTGTAATCCATTATAACCTGGTCCACAATGGTTATATAAGAATATAAAGAAGTGTATTAAAATACTCAAATTGTTATTTTTCTCAGCAACAGAAATACTCTGCTTTGTTAAAGAACTTTGTGAGGCAGTGACCTATGAAGAAAATAGGCCTGAAAGATCATAACAACTGTTGTTCAGAAAACTGTCATGTGCTTGGGAAATACAGTCAGAGAGGAGAACTGACTTTGGGAGGAGCCTAGGAAATGGGAGCCCATTTCAATCCCTGTCCACCAGGGGATGCAACTTCTAACACAAACACATTTCCTGTGTGAAATGTAGGCTTCAATTTATCATTTTACTGTGACCTCCACAGTTCTTCATGTTAAGAATCAAGAACATTATTTAGGGGACACTCTGGAGATGAAGTCTTCTCCAGCCTTAGTGACTGTGGTACTCTTAGTGCTTGGTAAGTAACATGCCTCTTAAAATATGGATTCTTTCTTCTATTATGTCAGCAAATGCTTTAACCATAATTTTGTTGAAGAGTTTATGCCCAAGGTATCAGATCTGTTTTATTTTCCCCCAGGATGAACCCTGGAGAGTCAGTGTCCCAGAAGAAAGGCCAAGTGACCCTCTCAGAAGGGCCTTCCCTGAATGTGAGCTGTACTTACACATACCATAGCACATCCCACCTCTTTTTTATCCAATTATCCATCGAAGGACACTTTGGTTGTTTCCATGTCTTGGCCACTGTGGATAATGCTGCAATGAACATAGGGATACATATACTTTTACTGATAAATGTTTTCAGATTTTTTTTGGTAGATAACCAAAAGAGGAATTGTTGGGTCATATGGCAATTCTATTCTTAATTTTTTTGAGAAAACTTCATACTGTTTTCCACAGTGGCTGTGCTAATTTACGTTCCCACCAGCGGTGTACGAGTATGAGGGCTCCTTTTCCAACACTTGTCATAATTGTGTTGTTGATAATATCCATTCTAACAAGTGTGAGGTGGTATCTCATTGTGGTTTTGATTTACATTTCCCTAATAGCTAGTGAAGTTGAGCATTTTTCATGTCTGTTGGCTGTTTGCGTGCCTTCTTGGGAGAAGTGTCTGATTGTTACCGTGCTCAAGATCCTGCTTGTGCAGGAAAGCCAGAACTCGAGAGGTGAAGTTGGCGGGAAGAAAAGCAGGTTTATTCAAAATGCCAACATTCTGGAAGGATGGTGGACTCCTGTCCAAAGCGATCACCCTCCTCCCTGCACGGCCAAAAGCTTTTATAGGCAGGTAAGGAGAAACAGAACAAAAAAAAAGGAGAAGTTGGCCAGGCAGTTCCTGGAAAAGGGTGAGTCCCAGAGGCTGGTTTGTTTCAGGGATAGGAGTGGATCTTATGCAGATGTAAAACTTCTTTCAAGTTAATAGTCCTGGAGGTTTCCTTGAGGAACCAGGGTGATTGAGCCTGGTGTGCATATGGTCTGGAGTAAACAGAACCATTGAAACTGGTATGTGTAGTAAATGTATAGTAAATAGAGTCATTCTGGTTTGGTGGGAGAAGAGAGAAGCAAAGCAAAGAAATCTTTCAAAAAGTCCCAAGCTAAACTACTGTTAAATCGAATTACACTAGAGGTTTAAATCTCAAAATAGAAGATATAGTGTCACTGTTTCATGTTCAGTTCCTCTGCCTATTTTTTTTTAATGGGATTGTTCGCTCTTTTATTGTTGAGGACAGGAGGACACGGGACGGGGGACACGTGCAGGCTCAGGTTCACAGTCACAGGAGGGAGTGTGTGAGTGAAGCAGTTGTCAGGGTCACCTGTTGTGCCTGTGCATGTTTTCCTTCTCTGGGACTCTGACATGCAGAAAAGGGTGCAGTAAACTTTGTTGGTAAATTAATACAAAATGAAAGTGCATAGATGGACAATTCAATAAAGCAGTTTGGCAGTTTCTTAGAAAACTAAACATAGTCTTACCATACGATCCAGTAAGGGAATCCCTGCGGTATTTACTCAATGGAGTTGAAAAGATGTGTCCACACAAAATCCTGACCATAGCTGTTTATAGCAAGTTTCTTCATAACTGTTAAAACTTGGAGGCAACCAAGATGTCGCTCAATAGGTGAATGGATAAATAAATGGTGGTACATAAAGACAATGGCATACTATTCCATGCAAAAAGAAATGACCTATCAAGCCATAGAAAAACATGGAGAAAACAAATGCATATTACTAAGTGAAAGGGACCATCCTGAAAAGGCTATACATTGTATAATTCCAACTATATGACACTGTGGAAAAGACAAAACTATGGAGACAGTAAAAAATCCAGGGATAGCCAGGGTCGAGGGGACAGGGAGGGATGAGTAGGCAGAACAAGAGGACTTTTGAGTTGGTGAATCTGGTTTCTATAATACTATAATGATGCCTAAAGGTCATTACATTTGTGTAAACTCACAGAATATACACCACCATGAGTAACCCCAATGTAAACTATGGACTTTGGGTGATTATGATGTGTCAGTGTGCCTTTGTCAGTTGTAAGAAATATATCACTCTTTAGTGAAGTTCATGTGTGGGGGCAGGAGGAATACTGGAACTGTCTGTACCTTCTCTTTCTTTTTTCTGTGACCCTAAAATGATTGAAAAAAATAAATTCCTTAAACAAGTTAACCTCAGACTTCCATGGAACTGATTTGTATGAAGAATTAAAGCACTTTAGAAAAGTGGTTCCACGAAAAACGTTAATATCTCCTTTTTTGAATAGGAGAACCCAAATTTTCACTTTACATTTGATCTAAAAAAATTAAATAGCTATCCCTGGCTGGGAATTTGAACCTCCTAACGAACCTTGCAAGGAGAAATGCCAGAAGGAAGAGGCAATTAAGTTGTTTCAGAAAGTTCTTTTTGCTTTGCAGATGAGTAAGCTCACCCACCACCCCTAGGTTTTCCCAGTTGTGGACAGTATTTGTCTTTTCTCCTACAAGATCTGAATGATAAGGTATAGAGATACACATATCAGAAATATGTCTCCAGAAGGACATCCCACATGGAGCCACCCTGATCACACTATCTGTGATGCCCTTTACACTTAGTGGTAAAATCCCATTTTATTCCATTTTACTAGGGACTTAGGTTCTCCTTGATACATCCGTGCTCTTATAGGAGAAATGAAAACTAAGAAAGGAAGTCATCCTGAGGATCCATGTTTTCGCTGGTGAAGAGGCCCCAAGATTGCTTAGGTGCAGCTCAGACCCACTAGGTTGCATGTGGATGTGAAAATGGACTTGGGGTTCTGTGATGCAGGACAATTTCTCCCCACTCTCACACAACTGTACGTTGCACACAACCAGTCCTCAATAAAAATAACTTTGCAGCTTCAAGAAACCCTTTAGTCCAAGCTTAATTTATGAAAACAAACTAAAATTAAGATGCAAATATGAAACAATTAGGAAGTATATTAGCTGAGAGTAGAAAGATACCGCATTTCCTTACTTCCTCTTATATTCCTTTTCCTGCTTTCTTCTAGCAGGGTCATATTGCTGAGCAAAGAGAAACTGTCTAGTGCAAGTCTAGGTACTTAGATATCGGCAGTATGGTCCATGCTGAGACACTTATTTCTTCCAGGAAACTAATCCATCTGGTTTCTGTAGGAGTAAGCTAAAGATGATGGGACTATCCTCAACACCCAAATGTATTTCTAAAGACTTGCCTAGAAATAGCAAATATATTCATTATCCTAGACGGACATTCCTTGAAGGCAGGATATGAGTCTATTGAGCAAAACTCACACATTGCCAGCAAAAACGATAATTGGAATTGAAAGACTCATGCAGAAAGCAGCACATGGAGATGCTATGTAAAGGTTTTCTAGGCCAAAATTTTGACAGTTAAGAAATATTCTATGGAATCATCACGGAGCTGGGAATGTTGTCCAATGGATGGCTATGTCTTTGCTATAGTTAAAATATGAACTGCTGGTTTTCATATGAGTGATCACATTCATGTCATTACATTCAGATCTGAATGCATACCTCAAAAGGGCAGACATTGACTTAAGTATCTGTCTCCCCAAAAGAGGGAAAACTGCCCAGGGAAGAGTTTGAGAAACTTGTCTTACGGGGAATGGGTGAGAGAATGGAATTTCCTCAAAATCATTATGTTCTACATACGTAAAAACACACATTTCATAGTAACACATATATTTATATAGTGAGTTGATAGTATTCCCCATTGGTGTCTTTAAATTGTCAAGTCAGACGTGGAAGAGAGGTTAGAATTATTCTTTGTAATTCCAGAGGACCGCTGAGTTCAAATCACAGGAAAGGAGCTTCCACTTCTGGAAATAGCCTTGGTTTCACAGGGATCATGTCCCATGATCAGCCTTTTAGCATTCGTTTCTATTTGTAAAACTACCCTAGCTGACACAGGCAATATTTGAGCTTTTGTAGATTTATGCTCACAGAGGTAACCAGAAAATTCAAGAAGTTAAAATGGTATAGAAAGGTTGTTTAGCAAGAAACTTAATTCTGAATACTCTGAGGACTGGAGGACTTTATCAATGTCGGGGGAAAAGTACACTGTAGTGGAGTTTGGGAGAAAAGCAACTGAGTATGATATCTGAGCCAGCAATGGTCAGAGAAACAGGAACACATGCCAGGAGATGTGGCTTATATGTTAGAAGTAATTCCGCTGAGGATATGAGTCTGTAATTTTAGGACATGCCATCCATGTTCATATGAGAAAATGAAAGCACCTCTAGAATAAACTGACATGTGGTTACATTTTCTGAATCTGCAGCTCGATGTTTTCTCAGAAACTGTACTCTTTCAGTACTTTGAAGCATGGAAGACACAGAGCATTGGAATAGATGTCTTCAAGCCTGTCAGATCCAACCACGGGTCAAATGGTTTCCTATGGCTGAAGTGTTAATATCTTGTGGAAGATATTCTCCTGCTCCTTTAACAGTAAAGTTCGCTCTTTTACTTTTTATTTCAGTCATCTAACTGCGGGAAGATTCCTCATTTTGGCTGTTGGTACTGTCCGTTCTCTGGGAGAAGCAAGGTCACAGGCAAGGCCAGCTGAGAGGGGCAGAGTCTGAGATAATGGGCACTAGGAATATCGAATGATTCTCTCTTATTCTGATCTCTGACTGACATGTTGCTTTTAGAAGGAGTTTTTCTCCACATGAGACAGATGAGGATGGTAGATTTAGTTGAAAAGGAAGGTTTTTTAATTTTTTTTTTTTAAGAGAGTGAATGATGGTGCTGTCCTGATTTCAAACATGTAAACCCAGGTCACCATTGGATAAATACCAATAGCATCTGCCTGTTTCCTACATGTTAATAATGACTCAGTCGTGTGCAGTGATATAAACCTTGATCTCTACATTCTTACTTAACCTCTGATTTAAGACCTAATTTGTTACACCTATTGTTGCCTTTACTTATGTGTCTGAGTCTCAGAGGCACAAGGTAAGAGAACATTTAACCAGTGCGTTCAGTCGTTACAGATGTGACCACAAGGTGGTAGTGCACCTCTGCTGTTACAGAACATGTGGAGGCTCATTTCAGTGGATTCTGAATGAATGGGCTAAGGCAGAAGGGGGCCTCTTTCTTATTGGCTGGGTAGACAGTGTGAGAAACCCCTGTGTTTTTCAGAGGAAAGAGAGATAACCTGATACTGGAAGTAGCTCCCCTGGCTGTAGTTTGCAGGTGCACAGTTGATCCTAAATGGGAAGAATGCTGAAGACATCCATTGGTGTTTTATTCATGTTCTTGCTGCAACTGGACTGTGAGTTGAGGTTTTGTGGGAAACAGAGTATATTAGTGGATATTCTTTAGAAGCCAAGAGTGGTTTAATTCGGGTGTCCTCTAGTTGTGGTACAAAAAGAAAATTCAGTAGTATAATGATGTGGTAACTCTTCTTCTTCCTCTGACTTTTTTTTCTGCGTAGGGGTCAGTGGAGGAGAGAATGTGGTTCAGCGTCCTCCTTCCCTGAGTGTCCAGGAGGGGAACAGCTGTGATATGAATTGTTCTTATACAGACAGTACCTCAGACTACTTTCCTTGGTATAAGCAAGAAGCTGGAAAAGGTCCCCAGCTCATTATACACATTCGTTCATATCAGGACAAAACTGAAGATGGAAGATTCACTGTTTCATTGAATAAGACAGTCAAACAGTTCTCCCTGCACATTGAGGACACCCAACCTGGAGACTCAGCTGTCTACTTCTGCGCAGCAAGTGCACATTGCTTCTCAGACACCTGTGACCTGTACGCAAACCTGGAAGTAGAGCCACTGCTATTCTTTAGGACAACCTTCAAGCATAGATAGTATCTGTCATATTTTGTCTGCAAGTGACAACTTATGTGTTGGATTGTTAAAACCACATAGTAAGTAGGTTAAGTTCAAAATGATCAGGAAGGGTTAGAACATTTTATTGGATATCTGTTGCTTTGTGAATTCTTGGTGGGAATTTTATTTTGAAATTTAGGTTTTAAAAATGACTTTACATTTGTTAGTCAGCCTCCTTTCCTATAAAAAGCCTTAGTATCAATACCCCAGTCCTAAATAGGGATGGGCTTTTAAATATTGTGTGTTGAAAATAGCATTTTCAAATTTTTCTGAATATAAGTCATTATATGCCAAATATAGAAAATATGTACAACAGAAACATATGAAATTGATAATTCTGTAATCAGATAATATTGCTAATACTTGAATTATTCTTTCCTTCTATTTTTATTGTAATTAGAATCATGATTATTTTTACTCAGTGTTATATCTTGAATTGAACAGTCTCCATTTCATCATTATTCTCTTCAAATACCTGCTTCTTAGTAGCTCTGTGAGATTTTAATACAGTGGTACCTCGGTTTTCGAACGTCTCTGTTGACAAACATTTCGGTTTATGAACACGGTAAATTTTATGGATCTATGGTATCATTACATAGTAAAATTCATGCTAAATTTGCAGTTTTAGGGGTTGATTTTAAAGGTCTGGGACGGATTAAACCATTTTGCGTTACTTTCAATGGGGAATCCGTGCCTCAGTTTTTGAATGTTTCAGAACTCGAACGGTCTTTCGGAACAGATTACGTTAGAAAACAGAGGTTCCACTGTAAATTTCAGGTTTCTTCTATATTTGTGGCACATTTGACAGTCCTCTCTATGTGCTCTGACCTCTTTCTTTTTAAGAAAATGTGACTTTTGTTTTCCTTTAGAGCCCAGTAATGGTATATATTATTTGTGTGTTTGAGGAAATTAGGATAGCAAATGATTTGAGAATGTGATTTCCGTTTAAACTCTCTAATCTATTCCTTTTTACAAAATTCTATATGTATCTTTTCACAGTTACTCTCTCATAGAGATTAGACCAGAGTTTGTATTATTCACTGCTATGGCTGTGGTACCTACCACAAACTTTTTCACATGGTTGATAATCAGTAGATGTTTGTTAAAGGAAGAAGGAAAGGTGACTTCTACTATTTATTCACAATTTTAAATTAAGCTTTGTGATAGAATTAAATTTATAAATTGATTTGTGAACAAGAAAACTGATACTGGGTATATTAAATTATTTGATTGTTTAAGAATATACTATTTCTTTCCATCTGTATATGTCGTTCTTTCTTAATAAAGCTCTGTTGTTTTAAGATAATTAAATTTATTCATTGATTTGTGATAATCTTATTGAGGAATACTGGGGAACAGTGTGTTTCTCTAAGGCCCATTAGCTCTAAGTCATTGTCTGTCAATCTAGTTGTGGAGGGCACAGCTCACTGGCCCATGTGGGAATCGAACCGGCAACCCTGTCGTTCAGAGCTCGTGCTCTAATCAACTGAGCCATCCGGCTATCCTGTATTGTGATTTTTTTTTCATTACCATGAGTGAAATACTTCTTTCTAGGGTATATGGAAAAATTTTTGTACGTATTTATCAGTCATCTGACTATTTGTAGTGGATTGCACAAAGGCATTAGATTGATGATTTATTTAGAGATAGCTTGTTACCCATCTCTCTGCCTCATTTTCATGCTTTGACTCAATTAAACATTGCTAACCACAAATTATTTTTTTTTAAAGTCAGTATTCTTAGTGTTATAGAGAATCAATGGAATGAAAGATGTTGCATAAATAATTAATTCCCTAATTCTCCCACCCCTGGTCAAGGTGAGGCTATTTTCAAGATCACTTACAGTCTTCCTGAGGATGGATATAATTGGCGATTGATATGGTGAGATGATCCCTCTTGGCTGAGTTTGGTTTCGTTTATTAGCTAACTGGTTTGTTTACATAAGGAAACTCATCAGATTAAATTAGGTTTATAATATCTGAATAAGAAAGGCCCAGAACCCCAAGGATTTATATTAATTCCATTGTTATAACCACTAGCTCCTGTGCAGTAAAAGCAAAGTGACTATTGATTGGTCCATTTTCTACAAGTCTGATGGACTGAGAAGGATGTATGGCTTCTATTTTTATTGGTTTATTCCCCTTAAACCAAGTTAGAAGAGAGAGAGTGTGCAAGTATTATGGGCTTAAGTGCTTTATCACACTTAGATGAGAATTTATTTAATAGAAGAACAATAAATGCTCTAGTCAGAGTGTGCAGAATCAGGACATACTGAGACACATTCCAGCTTTAAATCTTCACCATCATTAGTGGATTGATTGCTTCTGAATCTGGGCAATTTACTACATATTTTTGGTCTTCTCTTGATCCCACAAAGCCAGACTGGGTGTTAGCAGCCTGCTTTTCCCTTGCATTCCCTAGGGAGTTCGAGACTGCTTAGATTTGTATGCTTTCTTCCAGTCCTGCAGAGTGGGGCCCTTTCTGCGCATGCTCACTAGACATTTGCAAAGACTCACTGTACTTCTTTTAAATTTATTAAATTTCTTGTGGTGACATTGGTTAACAAAATTATATAGATTTCAAGCATACAATTCTAGAATGCATCATCTGTATATGCAGTGTGTGTTCACTGGCCAAAGTCAAGTCTCCTTCCATCACCATGTATTTCACACCCTCTACCTCTTCTACTCCCCCACACCCCTTTCCCTCCACCACCATACTGTTGTCTGTGTCTTTGTTTTTGTGTGTTTGTCTTGTTTCTTTGTTGCTTTCAGTTTTATATTCCAAATATGAGTGAAATCATGTAATTCTTGACATTTTTTGTGTGACTTACTTCACTTACATGAGATTTTCAAATTCCTTTCATGCTGTCATAAAACACAGTGTTTTATCTTTATTCTTATTGCTCAGTAATATTCCATTGTATATATGTATCACATCTTTATCCAATGATCTGTCAAAAGACACTTTGGTTGTTTCCATGTCTTGGCTACTGTGAATTGTGCTGCAATGAACATGGAGGTACATATATCTTTACCGATTAATGTTTTCAGATATTTTGAGTAGATACTCAGAAGAGGGATTCCTGGGTCATATGGTAATTCTGTTCCTAATTTTTTGAGGAAACTCCATACTGTTTCCATAGTGGCTGTATCAATTTACGTTCCCACCAGCAGTGTATGAGGGTCCCTTTCCTCCACAGCCTCTCCAACACCTATTATTACTTGTCTTGTTGATAATAGGCATTCTAACGTGTGAGGAGGTCTCTTATTGTGGTTTTGATTTTCATTTCCCTAATAGCTAGTGAAGTTATGCATTTTTCATATATCTGTTGGCTGTTTGTATCTCTTTTTGGGATGAAGGGTCTGCTCATTTCCTCTGTTCATTTTTTTTGTTTTGCTTTTGTTTTTCAATGATCACATTTTTAATATTTCAGAGAAGAGGCATTAAGGATTCATGCCATTAGTTTATTTACAAACATATCTAGTATGTTGAGTTTGAGTTTGATCCATTTTTTAAATGGATCTTAAAATGCTCCTCTTAAAATGCTCCTCTTCATATCTGTTTCATGCATTAAGTAAAACATCCTTATTTCTTAAGCAGTTCATGTCTTGCTATAAAGAAAAGGAGGGCAAATCCAGAGCCAAAGGACAGAATCATCATCACTAGCAATCGCCTCTTGTTTCCCACTGAAAATGGCACATTCTTCCCTGGCGCTCCTCATAGTGGCTCCTCCGGACCAAGGGGTGGTGAACCACCGGATGCTCTGTCCCAACATAGGGCTGTTGGGAGGCCTGCGAAAGGCACAGAGACTGAAAAAGTAGGAAATACCTCTGCCCAATTTTCAACTCGATTGTTTGTTCTTTTGTTGTTGAGTTGTATGAGTTCTTTATATAGTTTGGATATTATCCCCTTATCAGAGGTGTTGTTTGCAAACATTTCTCCCATTTAGTTGAGTGCCTCCTTGTTTTGTTGATAGTTTCTTTTGCTGTGCAGAAGCTGTTTAGTTTGATCCATTTCTTTTTGTGGTATGTTTTATACAATAAGATATTAAAAGCAACCCTCCTAGTAAATAAATGTGCAGTTTATAAATAAGGCAGTTAAAGCCTCCCTTGATTCAACTTTCCACTAATTACTTGTGCACAGAATAATTGTATGCTATTTTGATGAGGGCATTTTCTACTTTGTATTAAAGGGTTTTTAGGCAATTTAGAAATGTGATATATGTGCTCTGATGTTCATTGCCACTTTATTCATGGTGGCTAAGACATGGAAACAACCAAAGTGTCCTTTGATAGATGATTGGATAAAAAAAGATGTGGTATATATACACAATGGAATGCTGTTCTGCCATACGAAGAGATGAAATAGTGCCATTTGTGACAACATAGATGGATCTTCAGATTATTATGCTAATTATTATGCTAAGTCAGACAGAAAGTGTAGAGAAACATATGGTTTCACTGATATATGGTATATAAAACTGAAAACAACACAAGAACAAGACAAACAAATGAAGGAAAACTCATAGACACAGACAATAGTTTAGTGGTTACCAGAGGGTAGTGGGGAGGGGATGGTAGATGAGGGTAAAGGGGATCAAATATATGGTGATGGAAAGAGAAATGACTGGGTGGTGAACACACAATGTGATATGTAGATGATGTGATACAGAATTGTACACCTGAAACCTATGTAACTTTACTAACAATTGTTACCCCAATAAACTTTTATTAAAAAAAAAGAAATGTGTTTATAAGTAGTTCATAAACATTCCTTATTGTAAAAGAATGAAGGTTGAGGGACTACTAATAACACTGTAAGAGCTTTTATCAACACTTGGCTTTTTTATTCTCTGCTATACCAAGATACAGATTTCCTTAATTTTAGTTTCCTGCTTTCCTGTGAATCTTAATTTCTTCCTGGTGTTTCCTCTCTGCAAGTTTTCCCTTTTTTTCTGCTATCTTTTTTATCTGAATATTAATTTTGTAAACTTGTCTGTTTTCTTAGATCTCACCTAGGTAGGAGTTAACTTAGTTCACTTTTGATGTTCCCGTGGAGTTCTCTTGGTCTGTCCTTCAGCAGAATTGTCCTTCCTTTGGGATATTAATATCACTTTGGTGGGATGCTGGGATAAGCACATGAGGGAGGGCAGCAGGAAGAGGCCCATTTTATGTGCACAGCCTTCTTGGTTGTGTTCTTCAGTTTTGTCTCTTAAGCCATATGTAGCGATTTTGTAAATTTTGATTCATCAAATAATCTTTTTATATATGTTTTGATTCTTGATATATTTGGACTCATTTCTCATATTTTGTTTTGCTCCACATGCTCTTGTTTTTTTCTTTTCTATTTTCATCTGTCTTCTGCTGCATTTATAATTTTTTTCTCTCTGCTGATTTAGAAAATGTAGAGTGTCTTCCTTTTCTTAGGCAAGTATCCAGAAATTATGTGTGTGTGTTATTTTATACCATTTCCCTCCTTGTATATACTACTCCTTCTCCATGGGAATTCTTTTTGACTTGCTGGTTTACTATCTTTAGAATGAACTCAGTGGCAGTTGAATCAAACTACCCTCCAGCTGTACATTAGGACAGTACATTCAGAGTTTATCAAATGAACTCAAAAATTACAGTTCCAATGCTCATTTAGAAGACTATAATAGAAAACCATTTAAGACAATAATGAGAACATGAATTCATTGCCTTCTGCCTCAGAGCCTTTGGCCCTGATACTTCCTCCTCCTGGAGTGACTTTCACCTTGTAACCTCGTGATGTTCCTTCACTTCTAGTCTCTGCTCCTAGACAAACATGTGCACATGTGAATAAAGATGAATCTCAAAAATGTTTATTGCAGTGTTGTATTTCATAGACAAAAATAAATGAATACAAGGGAAGGGCTGTATAAAAGGTATTATGTCCATAATATGGGATATAATGTTGCAGAGGACCTGTGTGTTAACGTAACAAGACATACAAATTTATCACTGAGTTTATAAAACCGGTTACAGAATGGAATACTCAATATACGAGGTTAGACAATGAAGTTCACAAACTTGTTGCAAAGATGTTGCTTATCTTTACAGATATCAGAGGAATTATTCATTATGAATTTGTACCAACTGGACAAACAGTTAACCGAGTTTACTATTTGGAAGTGCTGAAAAGGCTGCATGAAAAATGTAGATGACCTGAACTTTTCCTCAAAAATTCATGGCTCTGGCATCATGACAATGCACCAACTGAGACAGCACTGTCTGTGAGGAAATTTTTAGCCAGTAAACAAATAACTGTATTGGGACGCCCTCCCTACTTATCTGATCTTGCTCCCAATGACTTCTTTCTTTACCCAAGGATAAAGGAAATATTATTTACCCAAGGATTAAAGGACATTTTGATGACATTCAGGACATCAAGGGTAATGCGACGAGAGCTCTGATGGCCATTCCAGAAAAAGAGTTCCAAAACTGCTTGGAAGGGTGGACTAGGCACTGGCATCAGTGCATAGCTTCCCAAGGGGAGTACTTCGAAGGTGACCGTAGTGATATTCAGCAATGAGGTATGTAGCACTTTTTCTAGGATGAATTCGCAAATTTAATTGTCAGAACTCATATATGTATTATAATAAAGTATAAATGAAATATATACTTTCTGCCGATTGAAGTCTATAGGGAAAAACCTGGAAACTTCAGTCCAAAGGAATCAAGATGAAAAAGAGTGAGGGTAATAAGTGATGGAAAAAGGAGAATTGGGAGTGGTATTCAAAGGGGACTTTAGTCTATCTGTAATGTTTTGTTACTTTTAATAATTAATATGTTCATGAATTCCTCCTATTGTTAACATTAATAATAGTCCTAGGCATTAGAGACGTTTATCCATGTTCTCTTCACTCACCAATAAAGGGGGAAAGTGGAAAATGACATCTTCATAAGATTTTATTCAACTATCCCGTGTATATGTAGTTTTTCTTCCTCTGGGATCATATAGCTTTTAGTTTTCATTCCTCTTAGGGGCCTACTCTTTAACTGTATGATCGCTATGCATATTTTCGTCTTCCCCTGCGGACTGTACATTAGTATGTTATCATCTTTTATATATTCTGAAGATCTAGTAAATTACCACATTTATACGAAAATTCCACAAGTGTTGATAGATTTATTTTGAACTGAGGTAAGAAATCAGGTGAATAGCACAAGATGAGAGCTCCCAAAATTATTTCTAGATAATAGTTTTTATGAAATGACATTTTCAACGTAGGATTTGGTTCATTTGTAATCCCCATTTCATCTAGGCAGTAACTTTATTTTCTGACCATCTGCATTTCCTTCCTCAGGAAACATGGAGTAATTGGGGCTGGGGTAGTGTGACAGCTGAGTTATTCTGTCTGAAGTGGTCTTTTTTGATGGTTTCGGCCTAGTAGGGGGGACTGTAGGCCTTACAAGAAATGACTTTTTCTGTAGTTCCCAAAGGTTTGATCTTTAAGAGCAGAGACCAGTGAGCATGCGAGCCAATGAGTTGGCTCAGCAAAGATGAGGAGAGGGAAACAGTGTTCGTGTAAAGCTGGTCTCAGTTTTTTAGCTCTGCTTCTCTATGTAAACTTTAGAAAGCTAGAGTCCATACTCCATAAACCCACTGTGAGGATGATTCTCTGAGCAGAGGTACAGGAATAAGAATGTTACTAGTCATTGTGAGCATGGAGGCTTAACAGAAAACATCTCCGTATTTTGAATTCTTATGACTAAAATTCCCCAAACCATCTGAACTAGAAATTATTCCAATAACCCAAATAGTGTACCTTTTCATATAGCTCCCTGAAAATAGAAGGAACCAAAATAAAGAGAAAAAGGTAGAGAAGAAAAAAAAACACAGGAAAAAATAGAGGGGAAGGGAGAGGACAATATTTAATCGGACGAGGAAAGTGTGAGCAGATCAGAATGATCTATGTGGGTCAGCAGAGTGCCCAAGAGAGGGACAGTAGAAGGGGAGAGGTAGAAATTAAGTCAGAGTGGGCATTATACACATATTTTATTTTTTCACTACCCAGATTTTGTTGGAATCATTTTCTGTTCAGATGGTGGTTGTACATCTTGGTTTATAGAACTCTCCTGATTTCAAGAAACTCTATTTATTTCTACAGTACACAATTGATGTTATCAGGTAGTTTTTCCTTTATCAGAATTTTTATATACTTGAATTTTCAAATTCTCTGTCAAACTATGGAATTTTGGAAATGGGGTCACTCTTCCTAGGATTTTTCAAGGTTCTATGTTACCCAATGAGACACTGATTCTCTTAGAAACATCAGACACCCTTCCTCACTCTCTATCTCACAAACATCTCTTACATAAGGTTCTTAAAAAATAAAACCCTTCTATCTTCATACATTGGAAATATTGCCTCTTACCTCCCTTCACTGTTCTCAGATACAGTTTTGAGAGATGACGATGCCATTGGACTGATCCACTGTAAATGAAGATTCCCATGGCGTGAATGACGAAGCTCAGATTTGAATTTTGCTCAGTGAATATCGTGGAACATAATGACTGTAAAAAAGCATTTGCCTGGGCCTCTGTGGGTGGAATTTTCTATTAAGTGAATGACAGATCTCAGAAGTTGAAGGAAAAAACTCTGCCCTTGGCTTAATGCTCACTGTCTTGAAATTCTTAATGATTTTATCTTTTACTTGTGTTTAAGGAAAGTCCCATACACAGCTGGAACATGTGAGTGAGCAGAGGAGACACATGGGGCAGGAGGATACAGGACAGGGACACATTCAGGCTCAGGTTCAAGGTCACAGGAGGAAGTTGTGAGTGAAGCAGTTGTCAGGGTCACCTGTTGTGTCTCTGCAGGCTTTCACTCTCTGAGATTCTGACATGCAGCAAAAGGGTGCAGTAAACTTTGTTGGTAAATTATTATAAAATGAATGTGCATACATGGACATTTCAATAAAGCAGTTTGGTAATTTCTTAAAATCTAAGCACACTCTTACTATATGATCCAGTAATGGAATTCCTGGGTATTTACCCACAGGAGTTGAAAAATTATCTGTGCACAAAATCCTGTCCACAGGTGTTTATAGCAGCTTTATTCATAATTGTCAAAACATTGAGGCAACCAAGATATCATTTAGTAGGTGCATAGATAAATAAATGGTGGTACATTCAAACAACAGAATTTTATTCAGTGTTTAATCAAGCCATGAAAAGATAGGGGAAAATTAAATGTAGATTATTAAATGAAAGAAGCCAGTCTGAAAATATTACGTATGACATCAGACAATTAAGTTTGTGAACTCTTCCTAGAAGAAATACTACATACCTCATTGCTGAATATCACTACAGTCACCTTTCAAGTAACTCCTCTTAGGAAGCTGTGCACTGACGCCAGAGCAATGTCCACCCTTCAAAGCAATTTTGGAACTCTTTTTCTGGAATGGTCATCAGAGCTGTCATCGTGTTACCCTTGATGTCCTGAATGTCATCAAAATGTCTTCCTTTCAATATTTCCTTTATCTTTGGGTAAAGAAGAAGTCATTGGGGGTAGGATCAGGTCAGTAGGGAGGGTGTTACAATACAGTTTTTTGTTTACTGGCTAAAAACTCCCTTACAGATAGTGCCATGTCAACTGGTGCATTGTCGTGATGCAAGAGCCAGGAATTGTTGGAGAAAATTTCAGGTCATTTTCATCTAACATTTTCATGCAGCCTTTTCAGCACTTCCAAATAGTAAACATGGTTAACTGCTTGTCCAATTGATAGAAATTCATAATGAATAGTCCCTCTAATATCAAAAAAATTTAGCAACATTGTTGCAACAATTTCACGAACTTAATTGTCTACCTCATACATACTATAGTATGATTCTAAGTATATCACATTCTGGAAAAGGCAAAACTATGGAGACAGTAAAAAGACCAGTGGTAGCCAGGGTTGAGGAAAGAGGAAGGGATGAGTAGGCAGAGCACAAAGGATTTTTAGGTTGGTGAAACTAGTCTCTATGATACTATAATGATGGACATATGCCATTAAACATTTGTGTAAAGCTATAAAATGCATGACATAGTAAACTATGTTAAACTACGGCCTTTGGGTGATTATGATGTGTCAATGTACTTTTATCAATTGTAAGAAATATGCCACTCTTGTGGGGAAGTTCATGTGTGGGGGCAGGAGGTATATTGAAACTCTCTGTACCTTCTTTATTTTTCTGTGAACCTAATATGACAGAAGAAATAAAATCTTAAAAAGCTAATCTCAAACATACAGGAAACTGATGTGTATGAAGAGTTAAAACATTTTAGAAAAGTGGTTCCCCTATAAATATTACCTAATTTCACCTGCGGTTTTGAATAAGAGACCCCAAATTTTCATTTTGCATTCAATCTCAAAAGATTACATAGCTATCATAGGCTGGGGATTTTGAACCCCCAAACTAACCTTGCAAAGAGAAAGGGCAGAAGGGCAGAATACAATTAGGTTGTTTTAAAAAGTGCTTCTTGCTTTGCAGATAAGTAAGCTCACCCACCACCTCTACGTTCTCACAATAGAGGAGAGTTGTTTTCTTTTTTCCTACAAGATCTGAATGATAAGTTATAGATACACATATCAGAAATGTGTCTCCAGAAGAACATCCTGTTTACCCATGGCTCAACCATGGAGCCACCCTGACCACACTGCCTGTGAGGACCTTTACACTCAGTGGTAAAATCCCATTTTATCCATTTTACTAGGGACTTAGGTTTTCCCTGATCCATCAGTGATCTTAGAGGAGAAATGAAAACTAAAATAAGAACGCATCCTGAGGATCCTGTGTGCCAGTGAAGAGGGCCCGAGATTGCTTAAGGGCAACCTGAGACCCCCTAGGTTACATGTGGATGTGAAAATGGTCTTGGGGTTCCATGACGCAGGATAATTTCTCCCCACTCTCACTCAACTCTACATTGCACGCTAGTCCTCAATAAAAATAATTTTAGTCTAACCTTAATTTACAAAAACAAACTAGAATTAAGATGCCAGTATGAAACAATTAGATAATATGTGAGCTAAGAGTATAAGGATACTGGGCTTTCACTTCCTCTTTGGCATTCTTTCCCCTGCTTCTTCTTGCAGGGTCATATTGCTAAGCAAACAGAAACTGTCTAGTGCACGTCCAGGTACGTGGATATCTGTTGTATGTGTCTGGGAAAGCCAGGGTCAATCATTTTGAACACTTGAATAAGAATTCTAATTGGTGTAGATGTTTGACATCTAGGGCAGGAAAGGAGACTCATGCTGAGCCACTTACTTCTACCAGGAAACCAGTCATTATTCACTGGCCTCCGTCAGAATAAGCCAAAGATGATGGGGCCATCCCCAACACCAACATGTATTTCTAAAGACTTGCTTGGAAATAGAAAATATATTCATTATCCCAGGTGGACATTTCTCGAAGGCAGGATATGAGTCCATTGAGCATAACTCACACATTGTCAGCAAAAAAGATAATTGGAATTGGAAGACTCATGCAGCTGGCAGTCCATTGACATTCTACATAAAGGTGTTTTAGGCCAAAACTTTAACAATAAGTAGCAATATTCTATGAAATAATTATGGAGCTGGGAAGTTTGTCCAAGGATGGGTGTATCTGTACTGTAGTTAATATATGACACACTGGTTTTCATATGAATGATGACATTCACAACATGACTTTCAGTTCTGTATGCATATCTCAAAAGGGCAAATAATGACCTAAGCATCTGTCTCCCAAAAGAGGGAATTCTGCCCACAGAAGGGTTTGAGAAATCTTATCTTATGGGAAATGGGTTAGCTAATGGAAGTTCCTCAAAATCAGGAAGTTTTACATGCATAAAAGCATACATTTTACAACTATTCATATATTGATATAATGAGTTGATAGTCTTCACCATTAAGTCTTTAAATTGTCAAGGGAGTGAGATGTGGAAGAGAGAGTAGAATTCTTCTTGCAATTCCAGAGGACCACTGAATTCAAATCACAGGAAAGGAGCTCCCACTTCTGTAAGTGACGTAGTCTTGATTTCACAGGGACCATTTCTCATGATCAGCTTTTTAGCATCTGTTTCAATTTGTAAGATGACCCTGGCAGACAAAGGCAATATTTGGGCTTCCGTAGATTTATTCTTAGAGAGGTAATCAGAGAATTCCAAGAAGTTAAAGTGGGTGAGAAAAGATTTAGGGCAGGAAAATTAATTCTGAATACTCTCATAACTGGAGAACTTTATGAATGTCTTGGGGAAAGTACACTGTAGTGGAATTTGGGAGAAAAATGATATAGTATGACATCTGAGCCAGCAATGGACGGGGAAGCAGGAATACATCCCAGGAGAGGCGGCTTATACGTTAGAAGAGATTCCACTGAGGATATGAGTCTGTAATTTTAGGACATGCCATTCATGTTCACATGAGAAAATGAAACCACCTCTAGAATAAACTGACATGTGGTCCATTTTCTGAATCTGCAGCTTGATGTTTTCTCAGAAGCTGTACTCTTTCAGTACTTTGAAGCATGTAAGACACAGAGCACTGGAATACATGTCTTCAAGCCTGTCAGATCCAACCATGGGTCAAATGGTTTCCTATGGCTGAAGCGTTAGTAACTTGTGGAAGATATCCCCCTGCTCCTTTTACATTACGGTTTGCTCTTTTACTTTTTTATCACAGTCATCTAACTGCGGTCAGATTCCTCATTTTGACTGTTGGTACTGTCCAACTGTGGGGAGCCATGATTTCTTGTTTATTCTGTAACCTTGCAGACTGGCTCAGTTTTAGCTCTTAAGGCGTTGTCTCTGCTTACACCTGGAGGGTGCTTGCAAGCTGCTGAGGAATGAGGTGAGAACGGCCAGTTCCCGGACACAGATCACTGATGATTATCAGGGTAATTGGTGGGCTTTGTCATTGAGATAATGACTTTGGGAGAGTTTCAGTGAGTCTGTAGTTCATATGTAAAAGTTGCAAATTTTACTTTCAATGAGAAAATGCTCACTCGTGATTGTTAAGCTGCACGTACACAGGTGGTATATATTGGTAAAGGAAAGTAAACTCCGTGCTTCAGTATCACTGGAGACCGGCCGCATCATCATCATTGTGAGTGTCTTTTCATTCCCACTCCCCCTTTCAGGATCCACGTTGATTCGTGGCTGCTGGTCGGCCGCATCCAACAACAAGGTCACAGGCAAGGCCAGCTTAGAGGGGCAGACTCAGATAACTGGCCCTGGAAATATTGAATGATTTTCTCTCTCTTATTCTGAACTTTGACTTACATGTTGCTTTTAGAAAGAGTTTTTCTCCATAACAGACAGATGAGGATGGTGGATTTAGTTGAAAAGGAGGGTTTCATAATTTCTTTTTCAGACAGTGATATTTGGCACTACCCTGTTCAAGCACTTAAACCCAGGTCATTGTCAAATAACTACCAATAGCATCTGCCTCTTTCCTACATGTTACTAATGACTCAGTAGTGTGCACCATATAAACCTTGATCTCTACATTCTTACTTAGTCTCTGATTTAACACCTAATTTGTTTGATCTATTGCTGCCTTTATGTGTCTGAACAGGGCAAGAGAATAAACTGGTGCAACTGCTATGCAAGGCAGTGGGAAGTTTCTTCAAAAAAATTAAAAATAGAATTACTGTATGACCCAGTAATTCCTTGCCTGAGTATCTACCCCAAAAATCTGAAAACATTTATCTCTAAAGAGTTATGTGCTCCAACATTCATTGCAACTTTATTTATGGTGGCCAAGACATGGAAATCACCAAAGTGTCCTTTGATAGATGACTGGATAAAAAGATGTGGTATATATACACAATGGAATACTATTCTGCCATAAGGAAAGATGAAATAGTGCCATTTGCGACAACATGGATGGATCTTGAGATTCTTATGCTAAGTGAAATAAGTCAGACAGAAAATGTCGAGAATCATATGATTTCACTGATATGGGGGATATAAAACTGAAAGCAACAAAGGAACAAAACAACCCAATGAAGAAACAAAAACTTACAGACATAGACAACAGTTTAGTGGTTACCAGAGGGTAAGCAGGGAGAAGGTGGTAGATGAGGGTAAAAGGGATCAAATATATGGTGATGGAAAGAGCAGACTCTGGGTGGTGAACACACATTGTGATATATAGATGATGTGTTACAGAATTGCACATCGAAAATCTATGTAAATTTACTAACAATGTCACCCAAATAAACTTTAATTAAAGAAAAAGAGAACATTTAACCAGTTCAGTGGTTATGGATGTGACCACAAGGTGGTAGTGCACCTCTGCTGATACAGAACATGTGGAGGCTCATTTCAGTGGATTCTGAATGAATGGGCTAAGGCAGAAGGGGGCCTCTTTCTTATTGGCTGGGTAGACAGAGTTAGAATCCCCTGTGTTTTTCAGAGTAAAGAAGAGGTAACCTGATACTAGAAGTAGCTCCCCTGGCTGTAGTTTGCAGGTCCATGGTTGATCCTAAATGGGAAGAATGCTGAAGACATCCATTGGTGCTTTATTCACGTTCTTTTATCTGCAGCTGGACTGTGAGTTGAAGCTTTTGGGAAACAGTTGATATTAGTGGATATTGTTTAGTAGCCAAGAGTGGCTTAATTCGGGTGTCCTCTTGTTGCTGTAAAAAAAGAAAATTCTGAAGCATAATGATGTGGTAGCTCTTCCTCTGACTTTTTCTTTCTGCACAGGGGTCAGCGGTGGTGACAATGTGGAGCAGAGTCCTCCCACCCTGAGTGTCCAGGAGGGAAACAGCTGTGCCATGAACTGTTCTTATTCAAACAGTGCCTTAGACTACTTTCTTTGGTATAAGCAAGAAGCTGGAAAAGGTCCCCAGTTTATTATAAACATTCGTTCACATCAGGTCAAAACCGAAGATGGAAGATTTACTGTTTTATTGAATAAGACGGTCAAACAGTTCTCCCTGCACATTGAGGCCACCCAACCTGGAGACTCAGCTGCCTACTTCTGCGCAGCGAGTACACATTGCTTCTCAGGTGCCTGCAACCTGCACGCAAACCTGCCAGTGGAGCCACCGCTCTCCTTCGACTATCTTCAATCATAGATAGTATTTGTCATATTTTATCTGAAAATGGAAACCAATGTGTTGGATGTTAAAAACACATAAGTAAGTAAAGTTCGATATGACCCAGAAAGGGTTAGAACATTTTGTTGGCTGACAGTTAGTTGATTTTTGATGGGAGTTTGTTATATTTTATTTTGAAATTTAGGCTTTAAAGTTGACTTTACATTTGTTAGTTAGACTCTAGACCTGTTACTGAAACCTTAGCATCAATAACACAGTGCTTATTAGGAATGAGCTCTTAATCACTGTGTTTTAAAAACAGCATTCATTATTTTTCTGATTATAAGCCATTACATGCCATATGTAGAAATGATCTACAATACAAAAGTATGAAATTGATCATTCTGTACTCAGATAATGTTGCTAATACTTATATTACTCATTCCATCAATTGTATTGTCATTAGCATCATGATTATTTTCACTCAGTGTTATATCTTGAATTGAGGAGTCTCCATTTCATCATCATCCCTTCAAATACCTGCTTCTTAATAGCTCTGTGAGATTTTAATAATTTTCAGTTTTATATTAATTTTCTTCTCTGCATTTGTGGCACATTTGATAGTCCTTTCTATGATCTCTGACCACTTATCGTTTTTAAAAGAAAATGTGAACTTTGTTTTCTTTGAGGTCCTAGTTATGGTATATATTATTTGTGTGTTTGAGTAAACAGGATAGGAATTGATTTGAGAATGTGATTTCCATTTAAACTCACCGATCTATTCCTTTTCTCCAAAATTCTATATGTATCTGTTCACAGCTGCTCTCTCATAGAATTTAGACCAGAGTTTGTATTATTCACTGCCATAGCTGCAGTACCTACCACAAAGTTTTTCACGTCGTGGATAATCAGTAGATGTCTGTTAAAGGAAGACGGAAAGGTGACTTTTTCTATTTATTCACAATTTAAAATTAAGCCTTGTGAGGGAATAAATTTATAAATTGATTTGTGGACAAGAAAACTGCTACTGGGTATATTAAACTATTCGATTGTTTAAGAATGTACTTATTTGTTTTCATTTGTATCTATCTTTCATTCTCAATAAAGTTCTTTTGGTTTAAGGTAATTAAATTTACTCCTAGACATGTGATTTTTTATTACCATGAGTGAAAACCTTCTCTCTGGGGTGTTTGGTAAAATTTTTATATATATTTATCTGCCACCTTACTATTGTACGTGTATCGCACAAAGGCGTTAGAATAATGGTTACTTTAGAGATAGCCTGTTGCCAATCTCTCTGCCTCATCTTCATATTTTGATTGAATTAAAGAGTGCTAACCACAGCTGTTTTGTAAAGTTACTACTTTAGTGTTATAGATAATCAATGGAATGAAAGATGTTGCATCGATATTAAAACTTTGTTCCCTATTTCTTCCACCTCTGGTCAAGGTTAGGCTATTTTCAAGATCACTTATACATTTCCTGAGGATGGATATAATTGGCGATTGATAGGGTGAGATGATCCCTCTTGGCTGAGTTATGGTTGTTGGTTATTAGCTAATGGGTTTGTTTTCATGAGAAAAGCCATTTATTAAATTAGGTTTATAACATTTGAACAAGAAGGCCCATCACCCAATGGCTTATATTAATTCTGTCACTATAATCACTAGGTCCTGTGCAGTAAAAGCAAGGTGACTCTTGATTGGTCCATTTCCTACAAAACTGATGGGGTGAGAAGGATGCATGTGTTCTATTTTATTGGTTTATTCTTCTTAAACCAACTTAGAAGAGAGAGCTGGTGCAATTACTATGGACTTAAGTGCGTTATCACACTTAGATGATAATTTATTTAATGGAAGAAAAATAAATGCTCTAGTCAGAGTGTGCAGAATCAGTACATACTTAGACACATTCCAGCTTTAAATCTTCACCACTGTTACTCGTTTAATTTCCTACTGCTTCTGGGCAATTTACTACAATCGGTATGGCCTTCTTTTGATCCCAGAAAGCCAGACGGGTGTTAACAGCCTGCATTTTGCTTGCATTCCCTAGGGTGGTGCAGACTGCTCACATTTGTATGGTTTCTTCCAGTCCTGCAGAGTGGGGCCCTTTCTGCACATGCTCACTAGACATGTGCAAAGGCTCATTGTTTTTCTTTTAACTTTATTAAATTTCTTGTGGTGACATTGGTTAACAATGTCATATAGATTTCAAGTGTAGAATTCTATAATGTATCATCTGAATATACACTGTGTGTTCACTGGCCAAAGTCAAGTCTCCTTCCATCACCATATGCCATCCCCTGTACTTCTACCTCCTTCCCCACTCCTTTGCCTCTGATAACCACCATACTGTTGTCTGTATCTGTAAGTTTTTGTGTTTGTTTGTCTTGTTTGTTTGTTGCTTTCAGTTTTATGTCCCGCATATGAGTGAAATCATATGGTTCTAGACATCATTTACCTGACTTCTTTCAGTTACCATCCTATTCTCAAATTTCATCAATGTTGTCACAAAAGGCAGTCTTTTCTCTTTTCTTATGGCTCAGTAATGTTCCATTGTATATGTATGTGCCACATCCTCTTTACCCAAGCGTCTGTCGAAGGACACTTTAGTTGTTTGTATGTCTTTGCCACTGTGAATAACGTTGCAATGAACATATGGGTACATGTGTCTTTACTGATAAATGTTTTCAGAAAGGCATGTTTAGCACCATATATATATATTTTTTAATTTTTTTTTCATTTTTTTAAAATTAGTTTCAGGTGCACAAAACAATGTAATAGTTAGACATTTATCATTTACATCCCTCACACAGTGACAACACCCCTCTCCCATCCACTACCCCTCTGACATCGCACACAGCCATTACATTTCCACATTCCGCTTCTTGTAACCATATATATATATATATATATATATGTGTATAAAATTGCAGTTGACATTTGTTATTATTCAGCTTCAGCGTCAGGTGTACAGTGCAGTGATCAGGCATCTACATCCTCCCTGAGGTGGTCTCCCTAATGAGACAAGTGTTCATTGGATACCCTACAAAATCTTTACAACATTATTGATTACATTCCCCAAATTGACTTTCGTTTCCCCATGGCAATCTTGTGATTACCGACTGTGCTTTCTAATCCCCTCACCTTCCCCCAACCCCCCCCCCCCCCATCTAGCAACCCTCAGTTTTCCTCTATGTCTCTGAGACTGTTTCTGATTAGTTCATTCATTTATTCTTTTCTTTAGATTCCACATATAAGTGAGATCATATGGTATTTGTCTTTCTCTGTCTGACTTATTTCACTTAACATAATGTTCTCTAGGTCCATCCATGTTGTTGCAAATGGTAAGATTTATTTCTTCTTTATGGCTGCATAATACTCCATTGTATAAATGTACCACTGTTTCTTAATCCAGTCATCTACCGATGGGCATTTCGGTTGTTCCCATGTCTTCGCTATTGTGTATAGTCCTGTAATAAACATAGGGGTGCATACAGTTTTTTGAATTAGAGTTTTGGATTTCTCTGAATAGATACCTAGGAGTGAAATTGCTGGGTCATAAGGTTGTTCCATTTTCAGATTTTTGAGATACCTCCATACTGTTTTCCATAGTGGCTGCACCCCCACCAATCTGCAATCCCACCAATAGTGCACAAGGGTTCCCTTTTCTCCACATCCTCACCAGCACTTGTTGTTTGTTGATTTATTGATGATAGGCATTTTGACTGGGGTGAGGTGGTGTCTCATTGTGGTTTTTATTTGCATTTCTCTAATGATTAGTGAGGTTGAGCATTTTTTCATATGTCTATTTGCCATCTGTGTAGCATTATATTTTGCTCAAGAGATTTTCTACCATCTCCAGTGTATTTTATAAGGTGATATTTTGTCTTGATGACAACAATTTCTTTGAGTAGCTAGAAGACATCAAATAATTCATGTGCTGGTGTCATTCTTAACAGGAATATGTAGATATATGAGAGAGTTAAGAAAAGGTGAAGATGGTTAACAAACCCCATTGTTCTCATAGTATTTGAAAGCAGTGAAACATTAAAATTTATGATTACCACTGTATTTATTGGTAATTAATATGAACAGAAGAAACCTACGAGTTCAGCCATTAGATTTGATTTTGCTTCTGTTAAGGGATTGGAATTATATAGGGGTCTGAAGTAGTTATGGTATAATCAATCTGGTTTTGCTCTTCTAATTTTTAATATGAGACATTAAAAAAGTTATTAATGCAGAATTTGGTAAGAGAGTGTCCAAATGATTTGTTCTGGACATGGATTCTTCCTGAAAGGCAGGAGTATAATCACGAGAGTCTTTTAATTGAGAAGTATCACAGAATTGAATAATCTAAAGAAAAATTAATACTATTTTCTAGTTATTAAAAAAATTGGTAAAAAAATCTTGGGTGTTCATAAATAGAAAAACATTTTGTATTGTATGTGGTACCATAAGATTTCATGGTGATTCCAGTGCAAGATCTGAAGATGCTTCAAACAATTTAGTTGAAGCTCCAATTACTTTGAGACAGGGAGGATAAGTTTTGGCTAGTGTATCAAGAGACTGGCAGTGATAGGCAATGAGTGTTTGCAGTTTGGTATATTGTTGAGTAATATCCTTCGGCATAGCTTTCATTTTAAATCCATACACAACAGTATATTGCAATCTTATGATCAGTCTCCGGTGGAGGTATATGGGTCATCTAAGACGCATTCTCTTTAGAATTGGGCATAAAGAATATAGAGATTTGTCGTAGCCCATTTAGGGTCCTAATTAAGGTAATGGCAAGAAGGTAAATTTAAGTGTTGATAACCTAATGACCAAACTCTGGTGTCTTATCTGGCCTTTCTGAATAGGGCTGAGCTATAATACTAAATGAAGAAGAGAAGGGGATCTCTGTGACAGGACTCCATGCCTGAGGGCTTCATCCTAGTGTTCAGAGTGGGAGATCAGTTTTTCTCCTGCTATTTGGCATAAGACGGGTAACTGAACAGACATTGGTAGTGAGGAAGTATATTACTATAATAATCGGTAGATCGAAAGACCTGTATCGATAAGTACAAACAGCTTATCCTTCTTATCAGAAAGTGATTTATTTCTACTATAAGTGAAATAACAGCACCCATATGTGTGAGGATACATGATTATTACATCTGATGCTGTTTCCATGTTCTATTGCATGTAGTATTTTCAAATAAGTGCTACCACCCAGTTCCATCACAGATGCAATGACTGAACCTAGCAATTGGTCAATTCTTCGATCTTCTTTTCAATAAACAATTTTACTGATGTTATTTTTAGTTCTAATTGTGTTTAAATTAAGAGTGGGTTTATTAATCCAAAAGGAACTTTGTGTTGGGCAAGACTCTCAGCCAGAACATAGAGAAGTTTGATGTCACCCACAGCAACTTGCTAAACCAGGAAACCCGTTTCCTGTTCTAGAGCAGCAACAGCACACAGCCCAGCATTTCTTCTCTCCCCCTTCAGAGTCATCTCTCCTTGCAGAGCCCTGACATGAAGAAGAACAAGACATTCTCAGTCTAGTAGAAGAAATCAAAGATGTTGCTTTCCATCCTTCTGAAGTTGGTCATGGCTGCCATGTGGCTGGGTAAGGATGGCACCCTGGGAAGGGGCTTACTCTACGACCCTAGGATTTGGGGTCCAGACAGCATTTTATGGGTATCCTGGGAAGGAAAGGTAGCAGCGTGTGATAAATAATTTCTTTGTCCCACACCACTTATCCCAAAACCGTGTGTTTGCATCCTTTTTCTTTCAGGATCTAATATTGCCCAGAAGGTTACTCAAGACCAACCAGCAATGTTAGTGCAGGAGAAGGAATCCGTTACCTTGGAATGCAAATATAGCACCAGTGATTCAGCTTATAGTCTATTCTGGTACAAGCAGCTCAGCAGTGGAGCAATGATTTTCCTTATTCGTCAGGACTCTTACAGCCCGCAAAATGCCACAGAAGGTCGCTACACTTTGAATTTTGAGAAAGCAAAGAGTTCTGTCAACCTTGTCATCTCAGCTTCACAGCTGGAGGACTCCGCATTGTATTTCTGTGCCCTGAGAGAGACCACAGTGAGAGGTGTGTTGGAAGGAGCTGTATCAAAACCTCAGGGCTCTGCTTGGTGCATCCACCTGCTATGAAGACCAAGGCCAGGAATTGCCATCAGAGACAGGAAGTGGTGAAGTCTGTGGCAGCATAGGCAGGTAGTGCTAAGGGCAAATAATCTAAGAAAAAATACCTGTGTAGTTTCATATACCATGTCAAGAGTTATCCTTCCTGGGGGCAGCCGGAGGGTTCAGTTGGTTAGAGCGTGAGCTCTTAACAAGGTTGCCTGTTCAATTCCCGCAGGGAATGGTGGGCTGTGCCCCCTACAACTAAGATTGAAAACGGCGACTGGACTTGGAACTGAGTTGCACCCCCTCAACTAGATAGAAGGACAATGACTTGACTTGGAGCTGATGGGCCCTGGAGAAACACACTGTTCCCCAATATTCTCCAATTAAAAAAAAAAAAAGGAGTTTTCATTCATGAAAAAGTTTGACAATTTGGTTTGAAATTGTTTATTAAAGAAAAGAGCAGCCACAATAAACAATTTGCCTATTGGTGATAGTTTGAGCTAGAAGAATTTATTAAGGACATTCAGAAACATCTAACTCAAACATCAGTAAAACGTGTGAGTTGTTGAATTTTCAGATCAATATTCTATAAATATTTATGGAGTATATTTTTTGTTGCAGGCATTGTTGTGATTAAGGAAGGCCATGAAATCTGCCTGTGCTTTTCCTCTTGTATATTATGCTCTTATATACTGTTTAATGAAGTAGTTTATTTTAGATTTGTTAGCTGAGTTAAGGGTACCCTCTTTTATTTTCTAAGGAGCCTACATGTGACAAACTTTGTTCTGATGCTATTCTGTCTTCTTAACACTCTAGCATGGAAGAGCTCAGTTCCATAATGTAGATTTCCCTTCCTCCCACCAAACTTATTCGTAAAATGATCAATAGTTAGTGCTCTAGGGGGACATTTTGAGGAAGCAGAGTGCGAATTATCTTCTTTCTCTGCTCTTGCTTTTTCATTGCACTGCTCCTCCCAAAACATTTTGGCCATCACGTAGCTCATTTGTATACCCATTGGCCTCTTTCTTCGATCAACGTTCTGCAATCCAAACTAAACTCTGCATTCTCTCCTGTTTCCTACCACCCTCCCTCTAACCCATGTCCTCGGTGCCCTAAATTTGGGATGGTAATGTTTTGTTCCTAAGTGTATTTTCATTTGGAAGCAGATTTGTAGAGTAGAAACCGAAAGGTGGGTCTTCTATAAATATTTTAATTTTTTGATATTATCATTTTAACAAACATTTTCTTTTTTTTACCATTTTAACAATTTTTAAGTGTATAATCTACTGGCATTAAGTCCACTTACATTGTTGTTCACCATTTCTCTCCATATCTTTTTCATCTTGAAAAACTGAAAATTTGTACACATTAAACAATAACTCCCCATTTTCCTGTCCTTGTAGCCCCTAGTAACTATCATTCTACTTTCTCTTTCTAGGGTTGACTGTTTTAAACAGCACAGATAAATGGAATCATGCAACCTTGGTCATATTGTGACTCATTCACCTAGCATAATGTTCTCAAGTTTCACCCATGTTTTAGTGTGTGTTAGAATTTTTTTCCTTTTTAATGTTGTATGATATTCCAGTGTATGTACATATCACACTATGTCTATCCATTCAGCTGTTGATGGATGTTTGGGTTGCTTCCACCTTTCAGTGGAAACGTGTATAAATATATCAATATTTTGGGTATATACACATTTTCTTTCAATTTTTTTTTCTTGAGTATGTACTCAGAAGTAGATTGCTGGATCATTCAGCAATTCTATTTAAAAGTCTTGTGAAACTTCACAGTGATTAATTTGAAGAAATACGCTCTAGACTGCTTAATCACAAGCAGATTTCAAGGATCGTTGAAAGAATGATTCTTAACCATGGATGAAGTTTCAGTTTCCTGGTGATTTACAAAGCCTAGAAGAGTTTGTCACCCTTCCTACAATGCATTTGTCAAGTCTGTGACTAATAATTGTTCTGAAAAGAATGGTCAAGCCTCTAACTCATTGTCAGCTCTTGAACTGCAGTTTGTGTTCCTTTATAATATGTTTTCTTTCCTCTCTGGTGAAGGAACCAAACCTGCAAATGTTGCCATAGACAGAAAGAATGGGGCAGCGGGAAAAGAAGTGGGAGCAAGAGAAAAAGAAAGTAAGGGGAGACAAAGTAGGGAATAGATGAGATCATCCTTAAGAAAAAGTGCAGCTACCAAATGAGCCAGAGCTAAATTTCAGTGGCCAAGGACAAATCCAGGATGCCATCTTGCCTCGCAAGGTGAAATTGAGCTAATTATAAAAGATCATAATATTAGTACTACAAGTAGAGAAAATCGTGACTAACTGTACCTCCGTGACAGTTCCACTAGAGCCAAATAAAGAAAAAGAGAGTCTCTCCTCTTGCCACGGAGGAGAGGTCATAACGACCAGCCTAAGAACACCTATAATGCCACCACTAAATTTTGAATATATCTTGCCCTCATTTTGAGGGTAATAAATTTCTAAGCCTCTTTGTTCTTTGGTGCAGTTGCCCTTCTCCTGGCCTGTGCACTCCCACTATTTTGGGAGTGTATTATCTTATTTTCTTTCAGTAAGGCCTCTGCTTGCTTGGCTTATTTGGTGTGTCCTTGAATTATTTCCGGTAACGATACCAAGACCCAGTTTGGAAGCAACACAATTATTTAATTATTTTATTACTGCCATTTGCATAAATAAAAATCCTGTTAACAAACTGTCTGAACGTATTTCAAAGGCTCAAGAACTATTTTGCTACCCTCCAGTCTTTCTCTCAAATTTTCTCTGAAAATAATCTGTAGGGAAAAAACCAGGGAACAAGTTTTTATTATCAGAGAGAACTGTGTTCAAAACTATTACCTTGAACATGTCCTTTGCAGACACTTGTGAGCTTTGTTTCATCATTTGTTAAAGGAGAGAGTGATATCTTCTTTAATATTTTGTTGTGACAATTTATCAATAATGCATCCAAAGAAACTGACAAGCAACAGATGATCAGTTATTGACAGTAACCTCAGTGGGGACAGAAAACACA